>NC_086171.1:77821626-78121626 GCF_023053635.1 Elgaria multicarinata webbii | reverse complement strand
AGAGGAATACTGGCAATGATATTTCATTCTTGTTGTTATGTAATAATTTAAAAGCATGTCATCCCTGGTCTCTGCTTGCTTAATCCTGATTTTCTTCCACTTTGCTAAGTATCCCTACCTACCTGCTGTTGCTGTTTTTCTTCTCTCCTGTTCCACTGCTACTCTGGGATTCCCTGACTTGCTTCCAATTGTTCTGCCCCTTTGGCTTCAATTTTCCATAATGCTTGCTAATGTCCACCGTACGTTTCTCCATCTATCTGTGGAGGATATGCTAAATGCTCCTATGGAGCACTGTCAATAAAATTAAGCAGACATCTGGCATGTTAATTCAAACTGCTATTTTTTTTAAAAAAAAATTAGCACTTTAATTAAGAAACTTGAGCTATCTGTGTTTACGATTGTTCAGCAAGTAGATTACTACTGGAACCTCGGGCCCATAACCTCCAGCTAGACTTAATTTAGTTCAATTTAATAAAATCAATCCATTACTATGTTTTTGTGTTGGAATATTGGACTAAACTGCCTGGTCAATCATACCCAAGGCTGAGTGAAGAGCTTTGCTTTCCCTTTTAGCCTTTTGGTTAAATCTTCATTGCAAATTGAATTTATGATGGTGTCACAAGCTCCAAATAGAACATTTCTAAGAGATCAGAAAGTCTTGGGATGGGCAATTGCCTCTTCTACTTTTTTTCTTAGTAAGAACAGGTCCCAAATGGTTTCTCTAGAGAGACTTTCAGTACTACATTGAGGCTGCCCAGCCAGAAAGTCTTTGCCAGGGGCTTGAACATGTGCCAGATCAATTTGCAAGACCTGCCTCCATGTGGCTTTCCATCACAGCATTGCTGCAAAATGTCGCTGGCAGGTGGAAGTGCCCTTTCATTACGGGAAGGTTCATAGCTCAGCAGTAGACCACAGGATTTGCATGCAAAATGCACCAGGTTCAATCTCCAGCAAATGCAGTGAGAGTTGGGAATGATTCATGCCTGAAACACTGGACAGCCACTGCCAGTCAGTTCAGATAATGTTCTGACTGTATAAGGCAGCTTCCTCAATGATACATTGGTAATACACCAAGGGTGCAATCCTTTGCATGTTTAGATAGAAAAAAGTCCTACGACTCCTAACATTCCCCAGCCAGCCATGCTGATGGAGAATGCTGGGAGTTGTAGGACCTTTTTCTATCTAAACATGCAAAGGATTACACCCTACATTTATGTTAACCATATTGTATTTGTAAGGCAGGGGCTAGTAGGACAAAGAACTGACTTCCAGATCCATTATTGCAGGTATGCAGAAGTTCAGGCCCAGGGGGCAAATCTAGCCTGCCTGGGATCCCAGTCTGGTGCTCCCAGGTTCCCTGTTTGGCCGTGCCCCCTTACCCTTGCCCCTCCCCCTTTCCTCCAACCTCAAACATTGGTGGTTTCCTGGTTCCCACTGCCTCATTCTAACAGGTTGAAACGCCTCTCCTGAGGCTTCATTACTGGCAGTAAGAACTTTAAGCTAAACTATGCTGGTATTTTGGCTCTGCCCCCTTTCCCATTGGGCCCACTCCTTTTGCCTTCAGCCCCACCTACCACTGGAATGCAGCCCCCAGACAGCTTCTCTTTCAGGCCATGGCCAGAAAGAGGTTCAACACTCCTGCCATAATGTATTCAAAACACGTCCCTGTGTTTATATTTCTGGAATTACACCATTATGGCCCCTAGGGATTTACCTTAATAAGAAATTGGGATATTCACATTTTCTTAAAAGATGACTCATATTTACAAGTTTAAGAAAACATCAAAAACTGCAGTAACATAACCACTCAAAAAGTAATGGCAAGGGAAAGAAAATCAATCTATTCTGTCTGCAAATGACAGAAACGTGGAATCCCATCCGGATAAATAACACATTCAAACAGAATGCAGCTCACTCCACCCTGCATTTCCCTGTAGTTGCCTTGTAGCTTCTTCAGCTATTCCTCTTTGCTAGTTTTTGAAAGGTGAACCTTTTCATCATTTTGATAGATGCCCAGAGCATGCTCCACACTGACGTCCCATGCCCACCTGATGATATCAGAAGCCATCAAACTGTTTGGATCAGCTGAGTTATTGCTTAGCCCCTCTACAGGAATGTCCCACGAGAGTCCCATCCACCCATGAACATCATGTGCACTGAAAACTCAAACCCTTTTTCATACTCAATATACTTGTAGAGATGCATGCATCTTATGTTTTATTGATTGGTTGATTTCTACCCTACTAAGAAAATTGGCACTCAAGGTGGTTTACAATCATAAGTAAAACTTAATTAAAACAATAATAGAACAAATACATTAAACACGGTTAAAAACACAGTCCTGTAGAGGCGGTGCCTATGGGTGAAGGAGACAGGGATTGGGATTGAGGGAGATATAAAATACCAGCTAGGCAAAGTCCAAGACATGATCAAAATCCCAAGAAGGAAGGGTGGTAGATGGTGCAGGACACACACAGGCAGCCAGAAGATAGCCAGGGTCACGATGATCCTGGGAAACAAAACAGATTGATATAGGTCTGTCAGGTCACTGGAAAATGACTACTTTTTCCAACAGAGCCACAGTGCCAACTGTGCCCTTATATGCCTTCTGGCTCTGACTTCTCCCATGCATCACTGCCTTGCTGACAAATGAAGAAGAGTCTTCAATAAAAGGGGATGCCTCAGGCCTGGGAACAAGCACTCAATTGCCTCTCCATCAATTCCTGCCTAGGGCATTTATTCTGCCAGTGAGTGGGCAATGAAGAAAGTGACACTCCAGATGTAGAGGGCATCAATCATCAGGGGGATTTGTCTCAATAGACATCACCTTTGAGTCAGGGCCAGTCCTACCATTAGGCAGAATGAGGCAGCCATCTCAAGCAGCAGATGATGGGTGGTATGGAGGGGGTAAGTGTCTCCCAGCCATGCCTCTTTGTTGGAGGACAGAGCTGTGTGTGCCACTTGGCCTGCCCTGCAGTTAGTCTGATGCCCTTAGGTATAGTGGAGGATGAGCTCCTGTAGGTGGAATGGGGAGTGAGAAGTGCCGTCCCATCGTGTTCAACAAAAATGTTTTACGCTGTCCCTGAGACTTCCAGTGTGAGTCTCCAGGAATTCTTGACTGTCAGGCTAAAGCTTGCCATTGGGGCCAGGTCCAGCTCCTCCACAGCTGGCAGTTGCTCTCCTGACCTGGCTGGCTTCTCCTCTTCCATAGCCGAGCTTTGGCTACTGCTCAAAGCTGGGGTCGTTACATCTGCCTGGTTTTCTTCTTTTGTGCAAGCAATAACCACAAATACCAACATGAGCAGATTGCAGGATCCAACCAAAACCTGAAAAATGTTGGGCCCACACCAAACATTTATGTCCCTGCTGTGATCTCTGCGATCTTCAGAGGGAGCATTTCTGAGGGTGCCACATGTACCTGGGGGTTGCCTCAGGAGCACTTGTAGCAGTGATTCTAGTGACGAAGCACCCACCTTCTGGAGCCAACTGCCATTAGACAGGCTGCCAGAGTTCTGATGTTTCAATGTCTTCTCAAGACCCATCTCTTCATCCAAGCTTTCTCTAAAGTGTGACCCTATGGTCTGTAGCTCCCAGTATTTACCACTGATAAGCATAGTTATTGTTGTGTTGTTTTATTACTTTATTGTTGTTTTGGTGATATATTTTATGTTCATTACTTTGATACCCCTGTAGAATGTGGTATATAAGTTTGAGTAATAAAATGAAAACATACATGCAACACATATCATTTTTTATTTCAGTAAAATCAGTTTATCAGCTGGCTGCTTGCCTGTTCTTTCAGTTCAATTCATGAAAATTACAACTCAACAGTTCCTGCAATAGTATTCCAAATCCAATTATAAATAAGATAGTCAAACATGTTTCAACTGACATCTTTTTCAGCAGTTGTTGTTAAAAGGTCACAAAGTAGAAAATTACATATTTTCACAATATTCTGAGCAAAACACCTCTGTGGCATATTAAACATTGATATTAAACATCGATATTAATCTGTAAAAGAAAGAAAAATCTGTAAAAAAAACCCACACAAAACACACACATACACCTTTATTTAAAAGAAAAGAGTCCTTTCTTTTGCTTGAGTGAAAAAATTGGTTTATTTGTGTATATTGGAACCAAGATTTAAAGCTGACCCCTTTTCACATGTTTGGTATGCAGAGATGTACAGGATTGCATATCTATCTATCTATCTATCTATCTATCTATCTATCTATCTATCTATCTATCGTCTATTTATATCAGTGTTCTGTAATTGTGTGAAGATGATACGGAAAATGTAGAAATCCATCACCATGAAAATCCAGGGAGATTCAACATTGCCCTGATGATGGATTGTTCCCATTGTTAGGAGAGTTTTTCTCTCCCTTCATTATTTATCGAGATTTTGACAATATATTACATGAGCTTCTAATATTATAATAATGTTTTGGAATGTATATTTTGTATTGCCATATAAGTTAGGGCAAACTAGATGATTTTATATGTTTTTGTTAGAAAATAATGTTTGTATTGTATTATGACATTTGGCTTTTAACAAGGCCCCAAACATGGCTTTCAACAGAAAAGGGAATACGAAATGCAAAAGTCAGGAAAATAGAAAAATAATGTCAATAAAACAACATTTAAGGTGCAATCCTATGCATGTTTAAATGGGAAAAAGTCCTATAACTCACAACATCCCCCAGAATGCTGGGATGTGTAGGCCTTTTTCCCTGTCTAAACATGCATAAGATTGTGCATTTACATGACAATCCATCTAAATTAATGTTGGGTCCCACCACTTCATCCTCATCCATTAAAGAGATTAGGAAGTTGCCCCATATTGGATCAGACCATTGGCCCATTTAACCCCAGTATTGCTGCAGGCATGCAACCCTCAAGTGCTTCTCTGAAATGGAATTGGTTAAGAGGTTCAACACCCCTGCAGTATTGCCTACTCTGAGTGGCAGCAGCTCTTGGAGTCCTCTTCTCAACCCTGCAGCTTGAGATTCTTTTAAACTGGAGATGCCCTTTGTGCATATGTATCCTCCTAAACAGGATTTGTCTGAAATTTGAACCTTGGAACTTCCAAAGCATTACCTTGAATAATAATTCTCACCTTGTAGTTCCATAACTCCAATGCACATGGGTGGACACCAGCTGATTTGCTGCATAAATGTTATTTTAACTACCCAAGCACCCTTCATTATATGCTGAAGCAACCCATGAAATACTGTAAGCAACTGGCATTAAGAACTGTACTCTTTAAGATTAGAGGGAGATTATTATTGCTTATTACTTAGCAAACATGAAGCTTCATGCTTTGAATAATATAAAACAGAATAAAAAAAATCTGACAGGATTCAGGTTAGAGGGGAACTTGGGGGTGGTTTGCCAAATCGCCATAGCCCTCTGAAATTGTTTAGTACCTGAGAGTACCAAATGTGTGAAGGGACTTCTTAGAATGGGCCAGACAGCCCTGCTACTTAGATGTGGAGAGATGCATCAGCCACACTCTCAGGCAACATGTGGTTGGTGCCAGTCTGAAAGTCCCCCTATTCTCATATGGATGTGCACACTGATCAGAACCCTGAGTGATCAGAGTTCTTATCTACATGAGGGGAGCATGCATTGATCCCTCTTCAGGATGACACCAGTTGTACATTGGCTGGGGCATGTTGCCAACATGTTTGTGGGCATCTTAGGGCGGGGCTAGCTAATGCATTCTTGGAAGCCCCTTTACATGTTCTGTACAAAGGCCTGAAGAGGGCTTATTACACTCAGGTTCCACCGAAATCAATTGGACTTAAGCGCAACATAGCCTGACTTGATTAACTTAGTTGCCAACTGGACATCAGGAAAAACTTCCTGACTGTTAGAGCAATACAACAATGGAACCAGTTACCTAGGGAGGTTGTGGGTTCTCCCACACTAGAGGCAACCAGACACCCATCTGTCAGGGATGCTTTAGGGTGGATTCCTGCATTGAGCCTTATAGGCCCCTTCCAACTCTACTATTCTATGATTCTAGTTTATGTATTACATTTATCATTAGTGTGTGGCACTTTTAATTGTTTTGGAATAATGGCTCTATAATGGCTTTCTCTTTTCTTTCTAGTTAATGGCTTAATGACAATCGGATTAGCAGGTAAGCTTTAATATTGTCTATTTGCATTGTTTTTGTTCGTATCTTTGATCACGATGGCAACCTTAAAAAGATGGGCTTCTTCTGGTACCTTCACAAGACTGCTTTAGTTGTGCATTGAATGATCATCTAGTATAGCAAAGGCAGGAAATTTATGATCCTCCAGATATTGTTGGATCTCAACTCCCATCAGTCCTAGCCACCATAGTTTCTCTCTTTCCAGTCTCTCCTCACGATGGATAATTCTGTACATTTGTACTATGTCTCCCCACCTCCTTATTCACTTTTTTCTGAACCAGAAAGGCCCACACATTGTCACTTTTCTTCTTAGGGGAGTTGTTCTAGCCTCCTCATTATTTTGGGTGCCCTTTTCTGCACATGTGGTTGGATCCAGATTTACATGGGATCATCTGCACTGATGGAAATTGGCTTCCCCACCCACTTCTTCCCACACAGACCCTCCAGCTCCCTGATCATGCAGCTCAAAGAGTGTTGTGACCCTGCTAAATAGGGTGATCTGTGGTGTGTGTGGGGAGGAGGGATACCCAAAGTCGGGTGGAAAGACCTTCCATGAGTGGAGCCCTTCCTCTTGTGAAAGGCAGATCTTGGACACAACCCAACGTTTCTGGGATGGATGCAAATAGTTCATGTATATGAGGTGGCTCATGGTCTTAGAATCCTTCAAATGTGAAACTGGGCCCACCAAGCCTATAGTTATACTGGGTAAGAGCAAAGGGCAAAATCCAGCATAAGTGCTACTTGGAGTAGACCCAATGAAATGAATGGAACTTAACTTAGTCATGACTTACTCATATCCCATTCATTTCAATGGGTCTATTCTAAGTAGAACACGTTGGATTTTACCCCACATCTCTGTCTAGATTAGAACTGCACACTTTGACAGGCTCTTCAAGTTTCCTCCCAGCCCTGCTATTCAAGAGCCTTTAATTGGGGATCAAACCCAGGACTCCTGCATGCAAAGCATGTGCTCTACCACAGTGCTAGGATTTATCCCAAAGGTAAGAGCTTTTCAGCCGTGCCCACGTGCAACCATTGTCATGTCCGAGTCAGCCCTGAGATGTAAAATAGGTTCAACAATTCTTTTCTTGGAGAGTGTTTTCAAAATGTTGCTACTCTTACTCCAGAGAGATTGTGAAGTTTTTTCTTTGGTGATTTGAAAAGATCTTTTCTTTCTTTTCTAGGTGCACAACAAGGAATTGTCTGCAATGAATCCCTCATGTTACAAAACTTGCCCATGTGTGGGAAGTCCTTTGAAGAGATGATGCACAAGGTGGACTCTAAAAAATGGTGCAATCTAACAGAATTTATCCTGTAAGTATTGTTCAAAATATTAGCTATTAAGAAAGTCTATCATAATCCTTTCAAAACATGGGTGCTACAACATGCAGATGAAAATGAGGCACTGGCTATGACATATAGTCCAGACTTCCCCAACCTGGTGCCATCCAGATGTTTTAGATGCCAACTCCCAGGATTTCTGACCAGTAACCATCTGGCTAAGGCTAATGGGAGTTGGCATAGTCAGATCAACCCTCCTCTGCTGTACTTTTCCCTGTTTCAAAAAGCTAAAAGCAAAAGCACCCCAAGGCATGATGAAGGACATATGTACAATACTGTGCACTAGAGTGGCTCTATCTTATATTTTGGACTTGTGGCAGACTTGTAAAAAGGCATTGGTACATTAAAGCAGGGGTGTGCAAGCTGCAATCACAGGCCCATGCAGCCCCCACGGTGGTTTCAAAAGCACTCTACATGTGCTGGCAAAAGTGATCTGTCCCTTTGCTGGCAGCCCGCTGGGTGGGAAGGAAGAGGGAGGGAGAGAACAGGGGGTGATAGCAAGAAAGGGATGACCCACCCAGTTTTGGCTCAGGCCCTGCTCACTGATGGGTTCAGTCCTGCTCACCATTGATGTGCAGCCCCCGACAGATTACCCATGAGAGAATGTGGACCTAGACAGCAAAAGGTTGCCCACCCCTGCTTTAAAGAATAATACTGAATGTCAAAATCTCCAGAATTAAGCTTAGCATATGTAAATAGTTGGATGCTCCTGGCTTAGCTATCGTACACAGACATATGTTCCACAAGAGGCTTTATTCTTAAGTAAACCTTCTATCCTATGCACACTTACCAGGGAGTAAGCCCCATTGAACTCAGAGGGGATTACTTCCAAGTTGACATGCATAGACTTGTGCTGTACATCTTTTCAGGATCCAAGTATAAGCACGAAGTGGAGCACAAATTGCCATGAAGCACTCTTTTGGGTGTCACTGATCTGTTGTTTTCTCTTTCTGTTACAACGTGTCTCATTCAAGTCTAAGGTACAAATGCCTGCATCCCTTCAAACCAAGCAAAGCACTCGAAATTTTAAACATACTCCCAGCTGTAATTCATTGGGCTCATTAGAAATGACTGGTGTTTATTTAAGCTGCGATAATGATCTATCGCTGAAACATAAGAGTTTGCTATGTGTAAGGAATTGAGAACCCAAAGCTTCTTTCTTGAGTGATACTACTCTGTGGAGAAAACAACAATTCTCCTATAACAGATCTATAATCAAGGCTTCTGAATGATGGGTTCCCAAATCCAGTTCTAGACAAAACCATCACATTTCAATTGTTTCAGCTTGCTTTACTCTCTGACAGATGTTAGCTTTAAAAGCTTACTAACACCTGTCCACTCCCCAGCCTCCTGGCCTGTTCTTCACATACAAGGGATTATGAAGGTATGATAAAGTATCGTTCTGTTCTTCGAGCTGTCATCTGCTTATCTCTTCCCGTTTAGGAGTCAAAAGAGAGGGATGAAAAATGTATTTAAAGCTGAAAAAATCGTCTTCTGGAAACTGTTAGAGCTCATTTAATTGGGTAGTTTAATTTTATTAAAGTGTGTGGCCCTGTTCAGAAGACACCTTAAAACCATGGTGGTTAAAGCTTTTTTTGTTAACAGGCCCTGTGTCTGTATATGTTATGTGTGCATGTGAGTTGGGGGGGACTTTTATGTCCAGAGTACATATGTTAATGTCATGACAAGCCTGATTTTTTTTTAAAAAAAGTTCTGAACATCCTATATAGTTCTTGAAATCCATTAGCATTTTTAGTAGTTCAGCATTTGTGAAGTTTATGCCCAAGGGAGCAAGTTTAAATAAGAACGTCTTAAATGAGTTTACCGAAAGGTTTGCCACATTCTGGTGATTGCCTTTTCAACCTCACCGGCCTCTCTTCACAGACCTCTGGATGTGTTGCGATAGCTCACAAGTCCTATTTCTCAGCTCAAAGGCTTTGACAACAACGAAAAAGTGTCTTATATGTGCCTAAGCTAAAGATAACCCTTTACGTTGTCACAGGATAACCCAGATTGGCAGCTGTGCTGCATTTTCTGATCATTTGATAGGTCTGGCAAGAAGAAAGAGAAGATATAAGTATTTTCCGCTTGGCTGGCCTGGATCTTTAAACGTACTGAAATACGATTTAGTCCAGGGACATAACAAACTTGCTGATGTGAAACAGGAAAGCATTTTATTGCCCAAAACATGGAAGGAGCAAATATTTGGCCATTTAAATCCAGTTCCTTCTCCACTAAAGGGGAAAAATGGCCAGTCTTTCAAACCATGCCACTAGACAGAGACGGTATGAATGGCCGTCGGTGTTTGGCAGATCAAATTCCTTTATTTTGCCGAGGGCTGAAATGACAGATTAACTTTTATTAGAACGTATTTTAGAAGTGTGCACACACACACACAAAACCCAGGATGAGATAAAGCAAGGTCAGAATACAAGGCAACATAAATTACTCCAGCTCTGCAACTCTCTCCCCAGGGAAGTTTGACTGGTACCCAAATTTGCTGTCTTCTTGGCACCAAGTGAATACTGTTTTTTCTTCAAGGCCTTTAAGATCTATGATGTTAACTCTGGTTTTATGGGTTGTGCTGTCGCTGTGTTTCAAAATTTGGTGTTTTTTGTTGTTGAGCGATTATATTGTTATGTTTTTAATCTAGGAATGTTTGTACTGAATAGTAGGATACCGGGAGCTGTATCCAGGACCTGCCTTGTGTGGACAGAAGGGCTCTACTCATAGGAGTTGCCTCTTCCTGATTTTGGGGGATCCTTCCTTTCCCACACAAGCCACAGCTCATTATATTCAGCAGGGTCCCCTGGCCTTCTGCATAGCATTTTCAGGGGGCAGAGAAGTTCAATCCACAGGAAGTTCTAGATCTTTTTTCTGTCTAAACGTGCCTAGGATTACATCTAAATGCATAATTGTTGAGCATTACGGGTGCTTCAAAATGATGCACTTTAGCTGCAATCCTGTGCTCACTCACCTGGGAGTAAGTTCTAAATACAACAGGACTTCCTTCAGCATAAACATGAATAGGTTTTTTTTTATTTGCATTTCTGAGATTTGTCTATCTTCAGAGGAGAAGTTTGTACAATGAATCCATTGCTGTTTGCTATCTCAGTAAATTTGGGGTTCAAGCTTTCATCAGGTTGTTTGCATCCAGATGTTGCGAGCCACTGCAAAAGAAATGAAACTTCAGGATGGGAGTGGAATGACTGAGGTGATTAAAGATGGGTTCTCAGTGGTGACAGGTTGTGCATTTTAAACAGCAGTGGGCTTTATTATTTCATGCTACAAGATCTTGCAAAAATTAGGGGAAAAGAAAAGTAAAGAAAAAGTTCCGAAGAGTAAATGAAGCTGATTCCTTGATGTGTTAAATATCCCCCCACCCCTAGTAATGCAGTATAGTCAAGGTTAAGTGTGGTTGTTTTTAATGTGTGGAGTGAGAGATATGTGGGAATTTAAGAGAGGGAGCTAATTTTGGAGGAGCAATGATCTATGTGACAGATTGCCAGTGAATTTCCATTATGTTTGGTATTCAAACTAGAAAGAAAGGAAAGGAACCTCTCGTGCAAAGCACTTGAGTCATTACTGACTCCTAGAGGGACGCCTGCTTTCGCTGACGTTTTCTTGGCAGACTTTGTAGTGAGGTGGTTTGCCATTGCCTTCCCCAGTCGCGGTTACCTTTCCCCCAGCTAGCTGGGTACTCATTTTACCGACTTCGGAAGGATGGAAGGCTGAGTCGACCTGAGCCGGCTGCCTGAGAACCAGCTTCTGCTAGGATCGAACTCAGGCCGTGGGGAGAGTTTCGGCTGCAGTAACTGCCGCTTACCACTCTGCACCACACGAGGCTGTTCAAACTAGGCAGAGCTAAAAAGAAAGCACGAAGCATCCGTTTTACTTGAATAATTTTGTCTTTCAGTGTTCTTAATATAAGGGGATGCCTCTTGTGCTTTTACTTGTTCCTGACCAACCAGCTAGGTTAATTCAATCCACATCACAATAGGAGGGGAAAAATCTGTTATTTGTAAATGCTGAAGGTCAGAATGTGAGGGGCAGGAATGTGTTTGAAAAAAAAATCTATGAAATAATTTCAAGGTGTGGAAAACCTTAAAATATATAATGGCTAAAAAGATTTATTGACAATTCATTTTCAAGATGTCTTACTATTTTTACAACATGGAGGGAGGAAAAATCACTCCAGCTTCAACAGTTTGTCTTGCATTGTATGGATTTGCCGGATGATATGATCTCATTTCATGGGGAAAAAGAGAAAGCAGCCAAAAGTGATAGATTACATTCCATTTCTTCTCGTTAGGTAGAAGCCTGTGGTAATAGAGAATCTATGCTACTTGCTTCTTTTGGAATGGAATAACCTTGCTCCTATGTAGCTAAGCTGGAAGAGAAAAAAGATTTTTGTTGATGATTGGCTATTACATTGATAAATAGTGCAATCCTGAAATATTGATTTGGGCCTAATTCTGTTCTCTACTAGACTGCAAGAAGTTTATTTAAAATAAACAAACAGAACCTCCCCGCCCTGGCTTATACATTCAGCTCTTTCTCTCGGTGCCCAAGCATTTCTCCGGGCCCAGTATAAACTTGTAACATGTGTCCCCCGCACATTATACTGTCTCAGTTTTGAAAAACCGGAGGATTGATTTTGGCCTTAGCTAGACCTAAGGTAGGGTGACCATATTTTGGAAACCAAGAAGGAGGACAACATGGTTGCCATGTTAAAATTATTTTAAAAAATAATTTTAAAACCTCAAACTTTTTTTAAAAATCCTAAAACTCAATGGTGGATCATCATCATCATCCAGCAGCAATCCAGCAGCCCAGCAGTGGTCATTTGATGGCAGGGGAGCTGGAAAAAAGAATGGTTCCCCCCTACATGGAAACTGTGGGCCACCTGTTGCCCACCCCTGCTTTAATGGATTGATATTTGGCAATGTAAATGGCAGGTGTGAAGAGCCCAGTCTGGGTCAGGACTGTAGCATGTCCGGGCGGGAGAGGGTTAAAGCCTCCTCAGCTGCATGCTAAGGTCCCAATCTGGATTGTGCCCATAGAGGGATATTTCATGCAAAATGTCTTTGTGGGGCCAGGGAAATAGTGGCCAGAGCCCGGCCACTGGACATGGACACACCCACCAGTGGACATCTTGCTCTTGCTAGTTGGCTAAGGGCACAATCCTATGAATGTTTGGACAGAAGGAGGTGAGTGTTTTATGGAGGTCTCGTGCTACTCTGCATCCTGCTTTCCCCAAGTGCGAATAGTGCAGGATTGCACCCTTCAAAAGAACACTTCTATAGATACATCATTTGATAAGATGGGGGGGGGGATGAACTAGCTGGTAAACTTGATAGTGACTTCCCCCCTGGGTTTTAAGTTTAATGATTTCTTATTCATTCAGGTAGAAACTGAAGTGGATAATGAGATAGACAAGGTCTTATAGATATTGAATAATGGTGATTTAGGATTAGTGTTGGAATGACTTTTGCTTCCTGTGATGGTAATGATGGTCCCTCTAGGTTTAAATGATTGGTGTAATTGATATAGTTGAGCAGTGATTTAGTACTGGACATATGAGATAATTGCTGTTTTGGTTTAGACTATTTTGGTTTGGAGTATTGTAATCACACACACACACACACACACACACACACACACACACACACAGAGTATATATTAAATCACTCTCTGTCATCTTGTCAAACAGTTGTTTTGCCATATGATGGGAAGTTGGCCTCAAGCCCGAGAGTTCCTTCAGTTGCACTTGAGTGTATCTACACACCTCTCCGTTGAAATGTCACACTGCAAATTTCCAAGTTCCTTTATGTCTGAAAAGCAGATTGCCATGCAACAAGGAGCACTACTGCTTTGCACATGTCTAGTATGTTAGCTGTTAGCCTTTGTCATTACATGTGAGCAAAAGATTTGGTTTATTTTAAAGGACACTCACTTCGGCATGTCTGTTCCGGCAAGAATATTAGGCCCAATTTAAATATGATGCCAGGCAGGTAAGGGGAAAAATACCTGTGTAGCATTCCACACACCTGCATCTCACTTATATTAGTTGTCACCTCTCTTTGGAGGACTCCGAAAGATGACTTGGAGCATCCTTGACCCTCTGCCCCCAAACGTCATGGAGGAGCTGCCTATGAACTTTTCTACACGAGGCTGTTAATCTGCTATATATCAGTTTTGGTAGAAAATTGAGATTGGAGCATTATGCAAGGGGTGTTTCCTTTCCTGCTTTTCTGCTATACAACCTCTAGGTGGCACTGTGGAATAGTGAAATAGTGCAAATGCAGAAGAGGAAATCACGCTTTCACAATTAAATGTTACATTTAATGCTCTAAAAAATCTCTTCAAAAGTGCTGGTTAGACACAAGTGAATCTGGAGGGTTACGTCGTTGTCTAAAGAACCCATAAACAACTGTGAGTATGGAATGACGAGTGCATGATAAGTGCTTTGTGTAGTAAAGTCCTATGTCTAGGGACCTTGTGGCATGTCAGGGCTGTAGGGGGAGATGGCACTTTCACAACAAAGGTAACCCCTCTTGGACTCAGAAGCAGGTTCCGAGTGGCCACCAAGCCCCAGAGAGCACAGGCGTCTAAAGGTTCAGGCTCAGCCAGCTGCCAGCTTCAAAAGTGCCTTCCTGAGGAATAAGGATTCCTTGTGAGTAAAGATATATACAGGAGCAAGACTCTGCTTGCAAAAGATTATTCTTCTGGGTGGGGCTCTGAAGGCTCAGGTGTAAAAGCCCTTAGTTCTAGACCCAAGCTGCTGGAACAACATCTGTGCACCAGCTGCCAGAGACCTGCCTTGTAGCTCCCTGGTAACCTAGTTCTTTTCTGGAATTCCCTGTGTTTGGACTGCCTACTGACTAGTTCCCTGAAGCCTTGTCCCTTTACCCCTGCAAGCAGGACACTAGTTGTATCATCTGTGCATTGGCAGGACACCAGCATAGCACCCACCAACCCATACCATGGATTCTACATGTAGCGGCTAAGGACCTGTTTTAAAGGTGCTAGGAGTACCACATAGGCAGATTTTTCTTGTTCATCTGGCATCATACTTAAATCTGGCCTAAGCACATCTGATGACTTGTAAACCCTGTTAACAAAGGCTGACATGCCTACATGCCCACTGATGTAACTGCTACAGACAGGGATGCATGTATTCTTAAATTTGGGACCCTGGCTATTGCATGGCTTCTGCTTTAGACCAGTGTTTTTCTTCTGACTTCAACAGTTTTTTCTGGGCTAGTTGGCTTCCATGCAAGGCCCATGGGAGTTCACCAAAGCCACCCCTGATTTCACAAATATGCGGCGTTCATACAGTGGTGCCTTCTGTGGGCAGGATTTGAAGAAGGGCTGTCCTTTGGGTGGTAATGGCAGCCCTCTCTCACGATGGTGCGTTCAAAGTGTTTCACTATTTTAGTAATCCTCCCAAACACTGTTAGACTTATTAGAATTATTATTATTTCTATATTGCCTTGAAAGGCTAAAGCCAAATGATTATTGAGTGTATGATTTCAAATGTTTTAGGGGAGCTGGTAGCTTGCCAATTTTTATTCCTGCTGCGTAGAAATATCAGAGTACTGGATTTAGTAGTATCTTTTGTCCCTTGATTCAGTAATGTATTTTTAGTCCAAGTGTAAGGTGTAATTCTCTCTGAGTTAGCTCCATGCATGCTGTTATTGAGAGTGACATCCTGAAAGTTTGAGAAAGACACTCCAATTGCCCAAAGGAGCTCTCAGCTTAATCATTCCACGTACTCCAGCCAAGACTAACAATACAGGCCCCATTTCTAAAGGTATTGGAGGCCTGGCAAAGTGGTATACACACTGGAAACGAAAATGCTCCCCCCAGTTTGAACCATTTTCTTTGGAGCACAGCATTTCTCTCGTGCTTTTCTTGAGCTCATCATTCATTTCCAACATGTTGAAGCGTTTTGATATTGTTTTCTTTGAAGCTGTGAGCTGCCTTAGGGCAGCATAACATATAACAAATGTACAAGGCTCACAGCATAAAAATAGGTCTGAGCAAGGTATCTCAAACACGGAGCTCCTTCAGAAAAGCTGTCCTAATGTAATGAAGGTAAAGTTCCCAAATATATGAAAAGCCTATAATCGCCCATGTCCTGCTTGTGGGCTGGTTGGCCACTGTGGGAATATAAACATTATATGAATGTTGTGTTATAAATGTTTAAGGTACAAACTTGAAAACAATTAAATAGCTAAAAACAATCAGTACACAGTTTCAATAACAGACCTGTTCAAGGCAGCTGACAACTGTTGCCCCATCATATGCCATTAAATGCCTGGGATTAGAGGGCAGTCTTAACCTGACGCTGAAAAGTTGATGGTGTTGGTGCCAGATGGGCCTCAGTGGGGAGCTCATTTCATAGTCAGGGGCCACCACTGAGAAGGCCTTCTCCCTTTTTGCCACCTTCCAAGCCTCCCTCAGAGGAAGCACTAGGGCAGGATCTACACTACTGCTTTATAATGGTTTGTAACAGTAGTGACAACTGTTTAGGCCCAGGACACACTACATGCACAGTTTTCAAAACGTTTTCAAAGTGTTATATCCTGCTTGGTGTAGATCTGGCCTGACCAAGGCATGTAAAACTGTTGGCAAATCAGATCAATTCAGGAAAGGTCACAGCTGCTGCACTAAATATAATTGTGCGAAACACACCCCTTGGCACAGCTGCCACTTGAAAATGGATGGACAGGACAAGGTCAAGGAACACCCCCGAGCTGTGGACATGAACTTTCTCAAGGGAGAGCAAACAACAGATTGAATCCTAGTCTCCAAGCCAGACTTGTCTACTGACCAACAGCACCTTCATCTTCTCTGGATTTAATTCTCATGTTCCCAAACCTCTGTAGGAGGTAAACTGTAAACCAAGAGACTGAGTGGTACTGCCAGTCTCTTCTACATGTGGAAGTTTGAAAAAGCGTGTGTTCATGGACATGCTTAAATATATGTTCTACCGGTTCTGGATGGGATTGCACTCACCCTGAAGGAGCAGGTTCGTAGCTTGGGGGTTCTTTTAGATCCATCATTGTCACTTGAGGCTCAGGTGACCTCAGTGGCATGGAGTGCCTTCTACAAACTCCGGTTGGTGGCCCAGCTACGCCCCTATCTAGACAGGGATAACCTGGCTTCAGTTGTCCATTCTCTGGTAACCTCCAAGTTAGATTACTGCAATGCACTCTATGTAGGGCTGCCTTTGAAGACGGTTTGGAAGCTGCAGCTCGTGCAAAATGCAGCGACCAGATTGATTTCGGGAACCAGAAGTTTCGACCATATAACACCTGCTCTGGTCTGTTGGCACTGGCTGCGTGTAGGTTTCCAAGCCCAATTCAAGGTGCTGGTTTTGACCTATAAAGCCTTACACGGCTTGGGACCACAATACCTGATGGAACGCCTCTCCCGACGTGAATATACCCGGTCACTACGTTCAACATTTAAGGTCCTCCTCCGGGTGCCTAATCCGAGAGAGGCTCAGAGTGTGGCAACGAGGGACAGGGCCTTTCCGGTGGTGGCCCCCAGACTATGGAATGATCTCCCTGACGAGGCTCACCTGGCGCCAACGCTGCTATCTTTCCGGTGCCAGGTTAACACTTTCCTCTTTGCCCAGGCATATGGTGGCACATCTTAATTACCCACGTTTTAGTTTTTAAACTGTTTGTAATGCTGTATGTGTGTATGTTCTGTGTTTTAGAATTTTAAATTTTGTATACTTGTTTTAATCTTAATTTTAGAATTTCTGTAAACTGCCCAGAGAGCCCTGGCTATGGGAGCGGTATATAAGTGCAATAAATAAATAAATAAATAAATATGGACAGTATGTCAGCTGGTAAAGCCCACAAGGTCTGGCAAATGCAAATCTGGGTGTATATGTGGCAGAGTATGCCTGTTTACCCTACCCTGTGCCTGTTTGCATTCTCTTCCCCTCCTTATTGTTTTATTATGATTTTATTAGAATGTAAGCCTATGTGGCAGGGTGTTGCTATTTACTGTTTTACTCTGTACAGCACCATGTACATTGATGGTGCTATATAAATAATAATAATAATAATAATAATAATAATAATAATAATAATAATAATATAATCAAAACATCATGTCCTAGCATGTACAAACAGGTGATTCTAGCAACCTACTCCTGAACTCTTTGGTCCCAATCCAGTTAAAGTCAGTTGCAAAGGTGTCTCCAGTGGGTGGTGAGGATGGCCATTTGCCAGGGCCCCTCCAGTTCAGCAGAGTCCCCCCACAACAGTAATAATAATAATAAATTTAATAATAAATCTGGATCGAGGCGGGGAACAACATAAAAACCAAAAATATTATAAAATACATAAAACTGATTAAAACATATAAAACTAATACATTATTAAAACAACAGCCAGACATCTTAAAATTCGACTGGGTAGGCCTGCCGGAAGAGATCAGTCTTTATAGCTTTTTTTTTTTTTAATATTCAGAAAGACTATTGAATTGGCTGATCTCTCCCAGCAGGCCATTCCACAGTCTGGGAGCTGCAGAAGAGAAGGTCCTCTGGGTAACAGTTGTCAATCTAGTTTTTGCTGACTGAAGTAGATTCTTCCCAAAGGACCTGAGTGTGCGGGGCGGACTGTATGGGAGAAGGTGATCCTGTAGGAAACCTGGACCCAAACCATGTAGGGCTTTAATGGTAATAACCAACACTTTATACTTGGCCTGGAAACTCATTGGCAGCCAGTGAAGTGATTTTTAAAGTGCTATTATTTCCACTTTGCATAACATTTCCAAGAAGAACAGAGACAGCTTAAGAGAAATCCTACGATGCCTGTACTGCTTCTTCCCGGATAGGTGGGTCCATGGTGCTGTGCCTGAGGGCCTCCAAAATTCTGGAGCCTGTGCTGTTTAGCTGTGATTGAGCCTGCAATCCTATTCACACTTGCTTGGGAATAAGCACTGTTGACCTCAGTGGGGCATGCTTTTGTTTTTTTGGGGATGAGGAGGAGACGGTAGGCAAGACCTGGAGGCAAACAAACTGTTCCTTCATCCACATACTCTTTTTAGAGCATTTGTCTCCTTTCTCCTTCCCTCCATTCAGCTCTTCCCCTTTTCCTTCTCCCCTCCTTTTTGTCTTGACCTTCTAAGGACAAACATCTGAAAAGCAAGCTGGGAAGGGGCTACAAATGTCAGGATGCAACACAGTCTTCCATGTAAACCCTGAAAAGATAGGACTGGCAGGTCTCATTGAAATTAATGGAACAGACATGGACAAACTTCAAGCTTGGGAGATCTTTGTTTATTTTGTTTTTTTGTTAATTGGAAGGCTTAGATCCACCAACTGGTGGTACAGATTTAGCATTAAGCATGCTGAGCTCAGGGATCTCTTTGGAGTACCAGAACTGAACAGAGCTCACAGCCCTTCCATACAAAAACCCACTCTTGGTTACTCCAAGTGTTCTTCATTTCAGTAGTATAATCTAGGGATGGGGGGCATTGTCATTTTGTTGCTGCTGTTAGATTCACAATTCGGAGTAAAAAATCTTTGCTGATCTACTCTAAGCCACCCAGAGATCTGCCAGTAGATTCATATCTACCTTTCCCTGGACTAGGTGAGATGAAGGAGCAGTCAATTGACTTTATAAACAAAAGCCCTAACACTGCAACTGTGGGGGGGATGCAAATTTGATTGCAGCAGTTGTTGTTGGTGTGGTGGGGAGAAGAAGGGGTTAACCATCTCCCTTTCCTGGTATATTTTAGTCAAAGTTATTTTCTCTCATCCCCAGCTTTGATTGCTGTGGGAAAATACAGAGGTCTCATAGTTTTCCCCATGTGAGAAGAGCTGTGTGTGCGCGATTTATTGGGAAAATGGCCCACAAAGAAAGAGTTAAGGACCTCCGCACCTATCAAATTCTCAGGCTCCATGTGCCTTTCAGGTTTTAAAACCTGGGAGACTTCTGATGTGACTCCAATGCCTAGTCTAGTTTGCCTCAAACAATCTTAAATCCTGTGGATTTTAATGGGATTTGCAGTGCACTCCTATGCAGGCATATACATGTTGAGTCCAATAGGGTTTACTCACAGTATAGGATTGCAGCCTTAGGCATGAGTTACATGTAATGCCAACCCAGAGTATGGATTGAGTGTGTGTTGTTGTTGAATTGTGGATTGTCGTTACCTGCAAACCCTGCACTATGGTTTAACTGTGGGTTGTTAACCATGAACAACTTAAGAAGAGAACCCATTGTTTGTTGTTGGGTTGTGATCTCTGGGTTGTTCATGATTAACAACTCATAGTTAAACCATAGTTCAGGGTTCACACATAACGACAGACCATACTCAACCAGTACTCTGGGTTGTCATTAGTGCGAACCAGGTCTTAGCCTCAGCTATAGCTGAATGTGTCCCATTTAAAAATTGTAACTTTTAGAGATAATAAAGATGTTCATTTACTTGTTGCATTAATTATTGTAATGTTACTATAAGTATTTGTTGCAACATAAAAAACATCTTGTGGACAATTCAGCAGATGTGTTGATCTCTGAAGCTTGCTGAACATTCTGGCTTGCAATGTGAAGACTTGTGTAGAGCCATTCACAAGGTGGATTTGTGAGTCATATGTGTGAATTTGCTTTCAAAACTTGAACATAAAGCAAATTTCCAGTTTTCATTCTCCCATTGATTGTGGATATGAAGTAAGTGGCTGGTTGTGGGAACCATTTCTGGTGCATAAAGGTGCCCTTTTTACTACTACTCTTGATATGTGATTCAAAAGATCAGGGGCACAAGCACAAATGGCTGCTTCTAGAATATGGGATGCCTCCCAACTCCCCAAATACCAGTACATTTTATCATCTAATCTTTCACTTCTTTTTGCACTCCCCCGCTCAATCCCTTCCCACTACAAATGCTAAGAAGTTCCTAGAAGCCATGATGCTTGTGACAGAAATGACATTTTATTTTATTTTTTAAAAAAATGGGTGGCACCAACAACTTCTATTTTTAACTTTATTTTTGAAAAGCAATTCATGAAATAACAAAGAAAAGCAATTTAATAGTCAGGAGCTGATAAAATATAATAGAAAAAAACCTTCAGTTATCTCATTCCAGGAACATTTGGGTCCACAGTGCAATTGAAATTCCTTGCAATTGAAATCCTATGTGACAAGTTTTCGCAGAATGTAATTTTAAAAAGGGAAAATACCAGAATATAGTACATTGCAGATACTTATTTCAAATTATTAATCTCAATACATTGACGTATTGCCTTACCTTTTTACCTTCTTTTTTTTGAAACCTAAGACACAATCCAAATAAAATCAAGCCCTTTTAAATCCTATTCATTTAAGCTGCAGAGAGTTAAACATATACAAATACAAACCAACAGGAACACCCCAAAGGTGCGTCGCAGCATTTTAAATGGAAAATGTTCTCCATTTAGTGCCAAAAGCAGCCGCATGGATGGAGATGTAGTCTGGATTGGAAGTTCAGTGCATGGGGAGGAGAGGTCTGACTCTATTCTTCTTCATGCTTCTTTCCTGCCACCTCCTGGCTGCGATTTGCCCCCAAAGATTCTGTTGACGGCAAACACCTTTAGTGGCAGACAGTAGCTCCAGCAACCAGGTTGCCAATCTCTTGCCGGCTGTGCCACAGGAACTCCACTTCTAACTTTCCTGTGGCACAGCCGCAGAATATCCCCTCCCATCACTTTGGCAATCTGGCTGTTTCTTGCTCCTCAACCAAGCTCAGCCCTTCCTGTGCTGGAAAACTCTGGCCCCATAGGTTTGGGGCAATTCCTTGATATGTGTGTGTGTCTGTGCCTGCATCTGTGCATAGTCATACTCTCTGCTTCCATACATTTTCTCCTAATTTTCAAAATGGTGCAGCCAGTTTGGTAGGGTTCAGATGAGTATCACAATGCAGATGAGAATGTGCATTCAGGTCCCCATTAACAATGTCCGTGCAAAGCTCCTTATCTGCACAGTGCTCTCTTGCTGGATCAGGATGTATGAGACTTAAATAAGTTGGACTGGTGGATCGTACCCGAACTCTATCACTTGCAAATTCAGAGGAAGTAGAGAGTATGTCATAAAGTGTGGCACGAAGGCATGTGTTATAACTTCTTTGCTAAGGCTAAGCAGAAGGCTATCAGTGGCTACTAGTCCTGATAGCCACATGCTACCTCCAGTAGCAGCGACAGTATGCCAGTTGTTCGGGGAACATGGGTGGGAGGGTGCTCTTGCATTCATGTTCTGCTTGTGGGTTCCTGGTTGACAGCAGGTTGGTCACTGTGTTAACAGAGTACTGGACAAGATGGACCCTTGGTCTGTTCCAGCATGGCTCCTCTGATGTACTTATGTCTATCTGGTCAATGCCTGGATGGGAAACCATCTAGGAATCCCATGTTTACCACTTTGAGTTCTATGATAGAAGAAAGGTAAGCTATAAATGTACAAAATAAACAGTTAGTGCATGTATTCCCTTTTCAATTTAGGAGCGCGTTAAGGCAAGCCCCACCCCACAATACTCTGGATTAACTTCTGTCTGCTGAGCTGTATGCTCCTTTGAAGAGGAAGTAATGAGGGTCAAACGCAGGGGTGAACAACTAAAACAAAAAGTGAAAAGTGCAGTTAATCCAAAATTCAACTTTGTCTAACTGGTCTCTGGCATCAGATGAAGTATTCAACCTGCGTTCACCTATCCAGCCTATTAGGGATTTCTCTACAGCTGGAGATCATTGCTTGGTTTCTCGCTTATTTTTACTGACAAATCTCCAAAGCATCATTCCATAAATGATGAGTTGTTGGCATGGGTCAGGCTTGATTAGTTCCCAGCAAAATGGCACTTTAATGTCTGTCTTGAAAAATGGACTCCGAATGAACATTTGTGGTTGGCCATCCAAACATCGAGATTTGAGAGCTCTTCTGCATTAATCACCGACTCTCATCTCCTCGGCTGCTCCCTCTGTGACTTTGAATTGATGATTAATTCCAGGTGTCTTTAGTGTCGCTGCTTTCATTTCCAGCTGTATTATTCTGACCTGGATCTGAGCCAAATTCAATTTGCTTGACTGCAAACCCTCTGCCGATTTGTGTACAGAAAGAACACGTTTAGACCCTTTGTGCTGATATGGGGAGCATTACAACGCACTGACTCACAAGTGGCCATTTAAGGGTGGGGAGCTCATTTCCCTTCCAGTTATAGCTCCCCCCTCCCGCCATCTGTTCTGAAGCTGTATGGAAGGGTATCGGGATTGGAATTATTTTATTTTTGCTGTTAAAGATAAATTCATGTCACATTAATCTTTCTGAGGAACATCAGCATAATCGTTCCTCGTACTATGGAGAGTTGCATTTGAATTATATATTTTGCAATTACTATGGAGAGTTGTATTTGAATTGTACGTTTTGAATTGTATAGCAATAGTTTACACAACATGCTAAACCATAATGTTTAGCTCAAAATGCTTGACCACTGTGGCTTAGCGTGTCATCTGAACAGGGTCTAAAAGACTGAGATGCCTCTCCTAAAGCTTAGTTACTTGCAGTAAGAGCTTTAACCTTAAACTTGCTTGTACTTTGGGTTGTTTAGCCCTATACCATTTGCCTTTGGGCCCACTCCCTTTGACCTTCAGCCCTGGTCACCACTGGAATATGCCCCCCCCCCGGGTCTCCAAAATAGAATCCCCCCCCCAGCTGAACGAGGGTCAACATCCCTGGTATATTCCCCATTAGTCTCCACCATTCCACAAAACCCTGATTTCCAAAATGGCAAGGGTCCACGATAAAATTTGACTAGTACATTTAAAAAAAAAACACAGGGTAAAGTATTGCAATGAAAGATTGAAACCCTGCTGAAGATCTTTCAGATCAAATGTTTTCCTTCTACACAGAATATTTACAATCCTTGCAGGTGTGGGACAGGAAGGAAAACAAATATATATTAGGACAATAAAGCATCAACATGGGGTCTTTCACATATATTGTTTGGGATCCTTAAGACTTAGTCTGTTGACAGGATCATCCTCAACAGACTGAGAAATGGTTCTTCCTTCTGCTATAAATTTTCTTCTACTTGCAGCTGTGTTTGTCTGCAAGGAGTAATGAATAGAGCAGATGTGTTTGTGACAATGAAGACTAACAATAATTACCTTTATGTTGCAAAAACATCCTTTGACTTTCTGTGACATTGCTCTAAATGCATTTGGAATGATGTGAGATCATTTGGATCTGGAGTTCCAATATTAGCACCAGAATGAAAATGTGCACTTGTTGTTTCAAGAGACAATGCTTCATAATAAGTAAAGGCCAGGGTTAATATTGCTAATTAAACTTTATGTTGAATAGCTGTAGCGGAGAGACAGCAACTGAATTAAGGTGTATGGTAGCTTCCATGCAGGCAATGTGCCTAACATGGTAGCTCAGCTTTAGCAGCTGGGAGATTATGGAAGTTGGAGTCCAGCACACATGGCAGGCACCAGGTTTGGGAAGGTTGTGATAGCTGTTCCCTAATACAAGGAAGCAGCTTCTTATTTTGACTCAACAGGAAATTTGACATACTAATATGGAAGACCTCTCTACTATGACACTTAGGCCTAATCTACACCAAGCAAGATATTGCACTATGAAAGTGGAATGAAAGCAGCATATAAAAAGCAGAAGCCACACCATGCAAGATATAGCGGTATGATCGTGGTATATGGCATGGGGCAATGGGCCCCAACAGTTGTCAGTTCCCTTCTTTACTGCTATAAAGCAGTAGTGTGGCACCTGCCTTTTATATATCGCTTTCATAGTGCAATATTCTGCTTGGGGTAGATGAGGCCTTAGAGTGTCATCAGACGGGGGGAAATTACATTTCTTTACCATCACTTCTCCCGTGTTTGTCCCTCATTACTTCTTCTGCCCAGAAGGGAAAGAGGAAGTAAACAAAGACCACGTGGCCCACTCAGGGGCCATTTTAATTGCACTGCTTTTCCTGCACACAGCAGGCGATAGCGGCACATTCTGTTTTTTGTGTGTTTGTTTTTTAAAGTTAGATTAAAATGGGTCTATTTTGTTATGGAAAAATGAGTGGAAGGTGCGGGAGTTGTGCAGGACGTGGACGTCGTCATCTTAGTTACATCCCGATTGGATTACTGTAACGCGCTCTATGTGGGGCTGCCTTTGAAGAGTGTTCGGAAACTCCAGCTGGTTCAAAGTGCTGCAGCCAGATTGTTGACCGGGGCTGTTTACAGGGAGCATACAACTCCCCTGTTAAAACAGCTCCACTGGCTTCCAGTCTGTTTCCGGGCACAATTCAAAGTGCTGGTTATGACCTATAAAGCTCTATATGGTTCGGGTCCAGGTTATTTGAAAGAACGTATTCTCCCTTATGAGCCTGCCCGTGCTTTAAGACCTTCCGGAGAAGCCCTTTTTCCAGTCCCACCATCTTCACAAGCGCGCTTGGTGGGAACATGGGAGAGGGCCTTCTCGGTGGCTGCTCCGGTGCGCTGGAACTCTCTTCCCGGGGAAGCTAGGCTGGCTCCCTCCTTGATGGGCTTTTGGAAGCAGGCTAAAACTTTTTTGTTCCAGCAGGCCTTTGGAGAATAATCTGGCCCTCCATCTATGTTAATGTCTTATAATTTTGTTGTGTATTTTAAACATTTTTTTTTGTTTTTTTTTGCTTCCCCCCCCCCAATGTATGTTTTAAACTTTGTAAGGCTGCCTTGAGGCCCAGCATTGGGCAAAAGGCGGGATACTACTACTACTACTACTACTACTACTACTACTACTAATAATAATAATAATAGACACACGCACATCCGTAAGTGGGAAGTAGTGAATGTGTGACAAAATGCTTGTCTGATGAACTTCTTAGCTTACGTCTCTGTGCTTGGAGTTGTGATGGTTCAGCCTGATAAAAAATATTGACCCAGCATAGCTACTGTGAAAATGTTGGGGATCATGTTAGGAACCCTCAGGAAAGGACTTGAAAATAAAAAAGTTAATATTATAATTATACAAAACTAATTTGCATGTAGAAAGCCTCTATACAAATATGTTGTGCAATTGCATCTGGAATATATGGCCTGAAGGCCATGAAGCTGAGCAGGTCGGCTTGAAGCTAAACAGGTCTGGATCTGCTCATTGACTAGATGGGTAACCGCATGAGAACCTCATGTACTGTATGTCACAGTGAATTCCATGATGGGATATAAATGCAATAGTTATGGTCATTTATTAATCATTGATGGAAGGATCTGTATCCTCAAAAAGGTGGGATATAAAATTTCTTCTTCTTCTTCTTCTTCTTCTTCTTCTTCTTCTTCTTCTTCTTCTTCTTCTTCTTCTTCTTCTTCTTCTTCTTCTTCTTCTTCTTCTTCTTCTTCTTCTTCCCTCAAAAAGGATATTGTGGGGCTAGAAAAGGTGCAGAAAATGGCAACCAAGATGATCAAGAGGTTGGACCCACCCCTTATTAAAAAAAGGTTACAACATTTGGGACTCCTCAGCTTAGAAGAAAGACAAGTAAGAGGAAGACTACTTTCTCATGCTGTGGAGAAAGTAATAGAACTGAGGGTCATTTATTGAGTCTCCTAGTGTCCCCAGAGAACACTCCTTTCTTATATACTTAAAGCCAGCATGTGGAGTGAGTTACACCAACCTTGGTATCCACCTGAATCAGAAAACAGGTAGTTAAATCATTAAATGCATTTTTAACATCCAGAACAAACAGACAACTGATAAAGAATAATAAAGAATGGTTCTAATTAATAATCTACCTTCACTCACTCACCTACCTCTTTAATAACTATCCTTAACCACCAGGCCTTTAGTTACAATTTTCTTTCTCTCTGAACACATTCAACTGTCTTCTCAGTAACTAACCTAACTAAGGCCATAGCTAGACAGGGCTTTATCCCGGGGCGATCCCCGGGATCATTCCTGTGCATTCATATGACACATGGGATCCCGGGATCAGGGAGGGATGATCCCTCCCTTGCCCTGGGATAAGGCTCTACACTTTAGGCTTGCTTTTTCTGCGGTCTTGGGAGATCCCGAGACTGCGAAAAGTGTGGCCCACTGTCACGGTTTGTCCCGGCTCCTCGCGGTTACTCGCAAGGAGCTGGGACCCGCGCACGGGGCGCAGAGCTCCTTAGGAGCTCTGTACCCATCAGGGGTGGGTTGGGGGGAGCGGGAAAATATTAAAAAAACAAAAAACACTTACCTTTTATGCACGAGCGCTCATGCGCTCCTTCCACTTAAAAAAAAACCCAAAAAGGCAGGCACGATGTCCTCTCCATCTGAGGTCATCACACACCGTGTGTAAACAGAGGGGGGAGATCTCGTAATAAAGATATCACGAGATCTTGACCCCTCTGTCCCGCTAGACTGGTAGGTCTAGCTGAGGCCTAACTCTGGTTTGTATTCACTATCACTGTCTTTCTCCTTCCTAACTCCATGAAATCTCTCTGTCTTGATGCCGTTGATTATCCCTGACCTCTCCCTGTCTCTGTTCCTACTCACTAACTGACTTCCCAACTGACACTTAACTCCACCCAGCATTCCATTCCAGCCTCTGCTCCAAATCATTCCTCCAGTCATCCGGCTATTATAGTGACGTCTCTCAGCATAACGTACCCCACAGGAAAAAGGATAACAAGGGGATAAATGCATGTTAAATAAGCATCTTGGAGAACAGTGGGCTACTGATACCTTTTTTCAAAGTTGCATGCTGGCTCTGGACAATGGGAAGTGTAGCCCAACTCACTTAAAGGGCACCAGGTTGGGAAAGACGGATCTAAGGGGTATTTTGACTCAACACAATATATGAACAAGGAGCACAGTTGAGAGTATTATTATCCTTGTCACATACTTCTCATGGGCTTTGCTGGTTTTAAAGGCAAGGGGCATTCAAAATTCAAATGTTGACTGAGAACACTTTGTTTGATATTGTTCTTATTGTTGATCATTATGTTATTTCATCTGTTAACATGTAATTAAAATGTTATAAAAATGTTACACTAGGTTCTACCAGGGGCAAGAGTCTCTGGGCATTTTCATAAATTTATGTGGACTTATGTGGACTTCTGATTATAGTGGCAGAAGAGAAAGGAGAAGGACAGAAAAGCTATTGTAATGGAAATTGGGATTCTGGCCAATATAGGGTGTTCTATTTGGATTACAAACTGGTTGAATCAACCAGTGTGTTCATAATCTTGGTGTGTGTTTTTTAATTGTATTTTATTACAGTGTATTTAATTTTCCCTCCAAACATCTGAGCATCCAGAAAGATCAACATTAAGTTCAGTGAGGAAATGCATCCTCAGCAAGAAAGGAAGTGGAGAAGAAAGTGGGGAGGAGAGGAGGAATAAAAATTGCAATATGGTCTATTATAACAATCGTGTATCATAACTACTCTCAGCCTAACCAACTTCACAGGGTTGTTGTGAGGATAAAATAGAGAGGAGGGGGACCATGTTAGCTGCCTTGGGTTCCTTGCAAGAGGAAAACAGGTGGGTTATTCATGTAAAATCATCGTCATCGTCATCATCATCATCATCATCTGCTAATTAGTGAGGCATACACATCAATGAAGTTCGATTTCCAGAAAGGTATTGTACTTAGGTATCCATATAATATGTTTTGATAAGGCTCCCCTTAATGTTGTCAGCTATACATAATGTTAATGTACAGAGAGGGTAGACAGGTCTTTCTCCATTGGATAATTGAAAGTGAAATCTTGTCCTTCCAATTCTGCAAAATTATGCTCTTGTTCAAGCCTGAGGTGTGGAAACTTTCTGTTCTTAAGGAGTGGCCTAACTCTATTCACTTTCTTGGAGTTGGCTGCTGTAGAATTAGGTTCATCCACAGTAAAAGTACTACTACTGAAATGAATGTTTTTTGGCTAATGCAGGCTAGGTCTCTTTCAAAAAGCATTCATAAGCTTGAAAGCAGGAATGATTTAACTGCACTTTAAAACAAGCTGTTTCCACAAGGGCTTTTATTTCTCCTCTGGGAGTTCCTCTTTAAAAATCCAGCATCCACTACTTAGCACCATGACATTACTTTTGGCGGAGAGATTAGAAGCATAGCTGATGAACAGTGTTATTCTATGTGGTTGCCATGGTCAAATTACTGAAACAGATGATACAATACTTTTATTAGAAAATTATGTTGAGTTCCTGTTCCAGTATTTTCACTGCTTTGATAAAGTTCTTTCTTTTTTATTACATGTTTTTATTACATATCACCCAATAGGCAGAGCCCTCTGGCTGGTTCACCAAACTAAACGTAAAACCATTAAATGCAGTAGCATCGTAAAATATAACATTAAAAAAGTAAGAAAAGTAAAACAAAATAAAAATTGAGTTTTTAAAAAAGAAGTAAAAGCCAGCAGCTAAAGGACTAAAAACTCTCAGGAAATAAAAAAGGACTTCACGGTGCTGAAAAGACCACAAGGAAGGCACCAGGCATGCATATTTGGGGAGGGTATTCCACAACTGAGATGCCACCACTGAAAAGGCCCTCTCTCTACTGGCCATGCATCTCATCTCATTTGGTAGGGTGGTCCTGGGCCTCTGAAGATGACTTTAAGGTCTTGGCAGGTATACATGGGAGAAGGCAATCCTTAAGGTAACCTGGCCACAAGCCATTTAGGGCTATAAGAGTTAATACTGGCACTTTGAATTGGACCCAGAAAAGGAGTGGCAGCCAGTGCAGATCATAAAGCCCTGGTATAACATGATCATATTGGCCAGTTAACAGTTTTGCTGCCCTGTTTTGGACAAGCTGAAGTTTCCAGGAGGTTTTCAAAGGCAGACCCATGCATAATGCATTGCAGTCATCCAACCAAGACGTTACGCTTGTGTGGAAGTGCTGGGACACTTGTGGAAGGTTGTGGGAGGGTCTCTCACTTGCTGCAGCTTGCCAAGAGCAGACTGGTTGTGCACGCCTACAACTGAATGAAAAAGCTTTCCTCTTATCTAAAGCCTGCATGTACTTTATTCTAATGAAACAGTGTCCTCTCTTTGAAGGGCTGTTCAGTCCAAGTCTGGTTTAAAGATAAAGAACCACATTAAGAAGGTAAGACGGGGTCTTCAAGTTGCCTATCAACATAGATGGAAGACTGAGCAAGCATACAAGTCATGGTCTTCCCCATTGTGTGAGATGTATTGTATTTCTATTTAAATAATAGTAATTCTTTCTAAAGTTGCACTTACACCTATACATTAGTGTATGCAAACATTATGCAAATTGCCACCCTCTTTTATCTTTTTTGGTGATGCATTTCCTCTTTTTTCATGATACATCGTTGGACACCTATATTGTAATTAAACAAGCAGAGTTTGGTGATAAGTTTAGTGATAGTCTGGCAAATCCTGCCAGACTAATCTGCTCTCATTTTTTAATCAGGTAACCTCCCTTGTGGACTGTGGGACATAATATATCTTGACTTCAGGAAAGCTTTTGACAAAGTACCACATGACATTCTGATCAGCAAACTAGCTAAAAGTGGGCTAGATGGAGCAACTATTAGGTGGATCCACAGTTGGCTACAGAATTGGACTCAAAGAGTGCTTGTCAACGGTACCTTCTCAAACTGGGGGGAGGTAGTGAGCGGGGTACTGCAGGGCTCAGTCCTGGCCCCAGTGCTCTTCAACATTTTCAATAATGACTTGGATAAGGAGGTGCAGGGAATACTTATCAAATTTGCAGATGACACAAAATTGGGTGGGATAGTTAATATCCTGGAAGACAGAAACAAACTTTGATCTTGATAGGCTGGAGCGCTGGGCTGAAAACAACAGAATGACATTTAATAGGGATAAATGCCAAGTTCTACACCTAGGAAAAAGAAACCAAATGCACAGTTACAAGATGGGGGATATTTGGCTTAGCCATACTACAAGTGAGAAGGATATTGGAATTGTTGTAGATCACAAGCTGAATATGAGCCAACAGTGTGATATGGCTGCAAAAAAAGCAAATGCTATTTTGGGCTGCATTAATAGAAGTATAGCTTCCAAACTGCTTGAGGTACTGGTTTCCTTCTATTCAGTATTGTGTCCAGTTCTGGGCATGACACCTGAAGAAGGATGCAGACAATCTGGAAGGGGTTCAGATGAGGGCAAAGAGGATGATCAGGGGTTTTGAAACAAAGCCCTATGAGGAGAGACTAAAAGAACTTGGCATGTTTAGCCTGGAGAAGTGAAGATTGAGGGGAGACATGATAGTACTCTTCAAATACTTGAAAGGTTGTCACACAGAGGAGGGCCAGGATCTCTTCTTGAACATCCCAGAATGCAGGACATGGAATAATGGGCTCAAGTTACAGGAAGTCAGGTTCTGGCTGGACGTCAGTAAAAAAACTTCCTGACTGTTAGAGCAGTATGACTGTGAAACCAATTACTTAGGGAGGTCATGGGCTCTCCCATACTAGAGGCATTCAAGAGGCAGCTGGACAGCTATCTGTCAGGTGTGCTTTAAGGTGGATTCCTTCATTGAGCATGGGGTTGGCCTTATAAGCCCCTTCCAACTCTACTATTCTATGATTTTATGATTTTTGGTAGTTGGTGAGAACAGAACAGAGAAATAAAGGAGAGGGATAATCCATCCTTCTTTTTGCTTCCCCTTCTACAACTTCTCTGTCCTGTGTTTATAGTGGCCAGGTGTCGCCTTTTATAGAGGACAATCCTCTATTTGAAGGGCTGTCAGATGACTGTCCCCTAGTCTGAAGGGATGTCCAGTTTAAGATAATGAACCATCAGAAGGAAGAGCTGGACTTTGTAGTCACCCATCAACAGCACCTGGCAGCAGACCGAGCAAGACCTGCAGGTCACCTGGACACAATCTTCCATACTATGGTGAGATGTACTTTATTTCATTCATAATTTCTTTTTCTAAATTTGCATCTAGACATATAAATCAGCATATGTAAATTGTGTGAAAATAGGTGTCCTCTTTGGTCCTCTATTTTGATGATACATGTCCTCTTTTTTTGCAGCTACAAGGCTCAGTTCTTCCTTGTGATGATTCCTTGTCTTTAAACTGGACGTGTACTGAACAGCCCTTCAAATAGAGAATGCGTTCAAAATAGAGGACTGTCCTAAAAGGGGACACATGGCCACCCTATCATGTTAAATCCATTCCTAATAAGCCATTTCTTTATTTTTGTTGTTCTAACGAACACATAAAAATAAATTGCTTGGTGAGGGGAACATTTAGTCTTAAAATGAAGCTAAAGATAAACTACTTTGAAGGCACATGCTACAGACATTGGGCACTTTGGGAAAATGAAAACCTGGAAACTATTTTCCATATCATTTTGTTCAGCTTTTGGCTCAGTGTAACAATATGATGAGACACACAAAACATACCCATGAGGATCTGAGGGGGGTCAACAGTCACTCAATTGACGTCTGAGAAACTTTTTATTCATTTATTTACTTTATTTTGCTGAAACCATATTTCTCTTGCTCTTCAGCTGGCAAAGCTAAAAAACAACAACAAATCATTAGAACAGGTAGAAAATTGTATCTGGTATTTAAAATTGTGTCTATTATTTACAAAGGTGTCAATGATGACAGTTTCTTCACTGCCTCTGTCTTCTTTTGCTCACTGGGCAGTTGGCTATAATGAACTCTGGAAGAAAGTCCCATCTAGCTGGTGGTGGATGATGGTGATCTGTATGACTGATTACATCACTGGCTTCTTCTCCTGTGTGCGTGTGGGTAGGTGGGGAGGCAATTTAAATGCTACCTCCGCCTCCAACATTCATTATTCATGCTTAAATTAATGTTCTTTGTAGAATAATTTATCAAAAGATGCATAAAATGCACTGTGTGTCGTCCCCGCCACCAATGATACTTGGCTTGGAGATAGGCAAAATATTGTGCTTTCTACAGTCTCAAAATATCTGGATTAATTTTTTGAAAATTGATATGTAATTCTCCAAATCTTTAAGTAATACTTGGCGGACATCCTTCCCTGATAAAAACTTGTGTGATTGCTAAGATCACCTGGCTGGTTGTACCGTGACTTGCAGAGTGTTATCTGGTGGCAATCCAGAAGAAGGCCTGCTCCATGGTGGTGCCCATCATATGGAATGCCCTTCCCGGCTGCAACTGTGGTGTGCTCTAGGAGCCTTTTAAAGATCCATCTACTCATCCAGGCTTTCTCTGAGTGATCTTAATCCTGTCTAGTAAACTGCTTCTAGATAACCTTCAGGTATAGTAAATAGATTAAATAAATTTATTAAATAAAATAATGAATAAGTAATCTGAACAGTAAGGGCCAGTGGCAGGGGGTGTGCAGTGGTACCTAGTGGCTCCGACCCAATAGAGAGAGTGTGGAGCAGCTCGTGCTACATGTATGTAGCTCTTTTGGAAAATCAGAAATCCTGCTAATCATTTCAATCTCCTGCTGTCTGTTCTGAACAGCTGCTAGGCAGGATTTCAATTTTTGTGAAAAGGCTATGCCTGTGCAGTTCTTCCTGTTGGATTAGGTTGGGAAATTGCACATTCTACATGTACAATTCCCCTTGCAGATAGGGATATGTCCAAGAAAGCCTGCTTCCAGGCACGTAGTCCCCTAGTTGGAGTGTGACAAGTGAGTTCATAGTTGAGGCAACTTTCCATTGCACACTGTTAGCTACTATATCGCTCTAGCTCTCCTATATAGTGTGTCACAGGGACATCTTGTTCACACAATTACATTTTACCTTCTTGGGAAAGGAAATGATGTCTAAGCAGTGATTGGAGTTTATTTACTAAAGGCACGAGAGTCTACCAGGTCTTTAATCATAGGAAAGCAAGTGAAATGAATTTGTTTTGCAAAGGAGAGTTAACTCCTTCATTATGTGGGCACACACTTTCTCTGTTGCCAAGACAATCCCCAATTTATTGTTAACAATTTGTCATACAATTCTGTCCCAAATCGAAAAGCCATGTAACAGTACAATTAAAAATTGTAAATTAAAGCTAAAAGTATAGAAATTTACAAGGCTAATTCAGAGTCATTCCCAATAACAATCCGGACCAGTTCCTCAATCTATATGGGTAGGAAACACCACCATCCACCTATGTTTTCATCTTTCACATTGAATGGAGATGGTAGATGGCTCCTACTGTATCTCTCCAATTCTAATTTTTCCATCCTCTTTGGAACCATAAAGGTCCCTAGACTCAACTTTCTTACTACCCACACATTTTCATCCAAATGGTTGGTTCCCTTAGGGCAGTGGTTCCCAAACTTTTTCAGGTAACCGCCCCCTTGGTTCCACAAACTCATGCCCAGTGCCCCCTACCCTACACTATAAAAATCATTATTCAGAATAGTGGTTTTCAACGACCCACTAAGGAAGATAATAACAATAAAATTCAAAACAGTAACAATTAATTGAATATTTATTCAAAATCCAATTACATGTTTTTAGTTTATTCAATTAAACATAATTGATGAACTTGATCCAGTGATATCATCTTTTCAAAGTCTGATAGTCATTTAGCAAGAATATTAGATAACACATTTAGTAACTAGGGTAGAGTACCTCACTATTCTGTAAATTCTTAATGTGATGGATGGGCTTGATGAAGTGACCTTTTTATTCTCAGTATTTTAACACTTAATTTTAACTTAAATTTAAATTTTACTGTTTTAACTTTGTATTTTAATCTTATATCAATTTTGCTGCGTGGTTTTATCCTGGTTGTGCTTTTTATACTGTATTTTGTAATTGTGCTTTTAACCTGTTGGTTGTTTTATTGAGGTTTTAATTTTTGTGAACCGCCCAGAGAGCTTCGGCTATTGGGCGGTATAAAAATGAAATAAATAAATAAATAAGTGATAGCAGTTTCCCAATGTCTGGTTTAAAGTCACTTAACATGAGTCTTAAATCGTTGATTTCTTTGCTTGGAGAGAAGTAGGCAGACCATACTAAAACCACATTCCACCAAATATGATGTTGGAAATGCAACCAGGAGCTTCTGAACCACTCTCCATAGTGCAGGATAGCGATCAGAAATTTCCTTCTGTAACGAAAACTCTTGGTATGGAAAAGACCACCTCGAGCGCCCCCCTGCTGCCCCCTTGCTTCTTAACACCCCTCTATGCAATCCCAAGGGGGCAGTCCCGCCCACTTTGGGAACCACTGCCTTAGGGCTTAGGCACTTGTCCCTTGAGAGCCACCCAGCATAATCCCTCTTTCAGTGGTGGCGGGGAGTGGGAGCAGTACCATTCTCCAAAGCGAGGCTAATCTTGGCAGAAAAATATGTCAATATCCATGGAGGAGATGGTGCTGGCATACTGTCAAAGTGGCTATAATTATTTTCACACTAAAGTTTGCTTCCAGGTATATTTTTGCAGATTGAGGAAGATCGATGATGATGATGAGGTCACTTTTGCATTACATGGTCCTAAAGCAAAGGGAATATTTGTAATTACAAAATAAGGGTCCTGCTGTTGCCCCTCAAACAGGGGTGAAAGGCTCGCTACCCCAGCGCATTAGTAGCCAATCAAACACACGAGGCTGGAGAATGCTCTTAATCCATGCAGTATGGGGGTGCTCTCCGGTTCTACAAAATGGAGGCACTCAGAACGAAGGAATCTTACAGTATATATATGCTCTGATTACACAGGGGGTGTTAGTTTCTTTCTAATTGGTCAGGACGGGGTTAGCAAGTTAACTTACATTCAATTTGCTAGTTAAGGTGCACAATCTCATTGAGTCATAGATTACATTCGATGCTCCATTGGTTGAAAGTTTTTCCCTTTGTCTGCTAGCACATGATGTCCACCATTAAGGAATGCAAATCTGGCAAGTAGCCACCTGTAGCCACATCTTGACAGAGAAGCCATCTTTAACCCTTGGCCCATTACATTCTTTCACAAGATGAAATCTCTCCCTGCCTCTATCACGGCCGATCTAGATATACAAAATGCCAAGGCGATGCAAGGTAATGTGTGGCACGGAGGTTCTGAGCTACGACACGCTGGAGGTTCTGAACTATGAGAAGACGTTTGTGTTGCTAAGCAACGGTATATAAACAAAGCTGCTAGCCGGGAGGGGTTGGTGGGGAGGCCAGAGAGGAGGTTGGGCTGCTTGCTGGTGCATGTGGAGGCCTCGATTAGGGGGGAGCAGCTGCAAGGGGATGGGAGAGAGTGGCTGGGAGGAGGGAAGTCCAATGGACTCTGTGATGTTTTACTGCTTATGCCTGTTTAGTATAAAGTATTAAGGTTTGCAGAGATGTAATGGGAGCAGGTGTGCAGAAAATTCTAACAGTAACCAGAAGTAAGGCGAAAGCAGCGCCAGAGACAGAAAATACAGAGTTAATTGCCTCAGACATAGCACAAAGAAAATTGGCTACACTGGGAGTGAAATGCTGGGAGGTGAAGTCCCAAACATCTGAAGATCTACTTTCTGCCCATCCCTGCATTAGATGATAAGTTCAGCAGAAAATCCAGGTCTGTACTAAGCCTGGAAGCAGCGGCCCATGTATCCAAAGCCTACTCATATAATTGTGGAACATGCATGTGATTTTTCGGTGTCTGCTGTTTACACCATAGCTACTGGCCTGCAGAATTTGTGTCATCACACATGCAATGTGTTTTATGTACATTATAAATCCACGGAATCTTAATTACTCATGTAACTATTCATATAAACACTTTTAAGAGAAAGATACACATTTCATGTCTTCTTAATTAATGCTTTAGTTTACTTAATACATTTGATGACAATGAGTAAGCTTCTTCTTTTTTTTTTAATGTGAAGTGTTGTTTTACCAGCCTGATCCCCATCTAAATGTTTAGGTTTTGGAATGTTGTTTACAGATGCTTAGCTGTAAATTTAGTTTCTTCCTTAATTCCTGAAGATGTGTTTTACAATCCCCTTATATTGCTGGCGACACACACGTTGTAAGTACAAGGCTCAACGAGGATCAAGATAACATTAGGCATGTACTCTCAAGTACACTACCTAGCAATATTGAATGCTTTAGCAGAATTGGGCAGCTCTTCAGTTAAGAACGTAAGGAAAGTATTAGAGTACAAATGGGAAAAAGAGAAGTGGATCATTTTCAAATCAGCTGGCAGATTGTCCTTTGCCATTTGCAAGCTGAACAGAAACATTTATTCTTAACTGAGACACTCTATCTTCTGTTGAGCTCTACAGCAGAAATGACATTTCTCAGCCTTGCTAGCCTAATCTCTATAGCACTAAATTTAAATCCTCTACATCTGTTTTGGTTATATTCTGTGCATTCACACATACACTGCAGCTGGATGTCGGGAATTAGTATTTGGTCACTGGCTTAAACATTGTATGATGTCTGTCCTGTCCTGTTCTGTAGTGCAGAATGGCATTATTAAAAAAATGAACATGTTTAGGAGAAAACCTGCCTCACCCCAAGATACTATCAGAGCTGGACCACTAAGGAATCAAGGTTGAAAAACAATAGTTCTTGACCAGCTGGGACAACCGAACGCTGAGAAGTTATGAACATACAATGCCAAGGGTCTTTCTCAGGTTTTGCCCCACTTCTCAGCTTCTTCCCCCCACCTCTGTGTCTCCATCCATAGTTGTTTTCTTCAATTCCCAACTTTTTATTGCACTGCTTATTATGTCTTTCTTATAATCCTTTAACCTTCTTGATCCCTGACAAGTCTCATTCTTGTTTGGATAGCACTCTTGTTTCTTCACTCTGCCTTTTCCTCCCAACAATATCCAGCTACTCCCGTCCTTAAGAGTCAGTGTGAGCTGTTCTACATCCCCATTTCATTTCTGTATTCCTTGCCCGTATTTTTTTTTTGCTGTCCTCTTTCTCCTTCCTCAACACTTTCTCAACTTGCTGTTTTCTTGGTCTACTGTATACTCTCTGTATACTCTGTAGATTCCCCCTCCCCCAACTTCCTTGCATCTCAACTTCCTACTTGTTAGCTTCTGTATCTCCTGGGATCTCTTCCATATCCACCTTCCAATCATTGATATTACATACCGACATAGCTCCACCAGGCTCTGTGTGTCCTGTGTGAGCTTTTAGTCCTAGGCAAATGCAGCTTTCACTTCCTTCACCCCAAGTGGAGCATTTGTGAATATTGTATCGTTCAGTTCCATCTACTCAGCAGGAGTTTGTAAAGATTCCATTCCAAACACTGAAAGGGGGTTAGGTCCAGACTTGGTCATGCTTAGAATCAACCCATTAGAATCAATGGGACTTAAGTTATCATGACTTAAGTCCCACTGATTTCAATGGGACTACTCTTCGTATAACTAAGTCTGGATCTAACACAAAGGCCTCGCCAGTGCAAAAACTCCTAACACAGCCCAACATATAATTCTCATCACAGCCTGCGCTGGAAAACGTTCAGGTTGTATTTTGTTTAATTGTTCTGGGTGCCTTTCAACACATTTCACTATGTATTTAGTTTGCAAGTTTCCAAAATACATTTGTATATAGGGTTGGATCCAGAATTATTCATCCTTGGAATAGACCCATTGAAATCTATGATATTTATGATGTCATTGGGTCCACTCTAAGTATGGCCAGATTTGGATCCAACACATAATACAGATTTTCTCTTTATATCGCAGCAGAGCATCAACAGTTTTTCCCCCAGCAAGCCATGACCTCATGCTGTGGCTGATCATTTGTCTCCACCAATGATGCAATGTATATGAATAATGCATAACTTACAAGTTCATGCTTTCCCAATATGCAGTTTTTATGGGTCCTACAGGCAATTCTGTCAAGAAAATGATCTTTGTGTTGTACATGAATTGAAGCAACAATCTAATATTTTGCCAGAGAACTATCAGGAAGAGGTAGGGATATTGAATCACAGCACTGGCTTCTGTATCACAAACTGCTAATAAGTGTTGGACTCTCCATGCATTCGCAAAGATATTTGTGCTGTGGAGGCATTATTCTTAGGGATCCTTCATTATGAAATGGAATGAAGTGATATAAAATGTTAATGCACAACAAGGCATATTGAATACGTATTTGTAGAGCTCAGCAGGAAGCAGGTGAGCTAAAAAGTGTTACTGGCATTCTCTGAATGGGATTACTACACAGCGGAGACTCAAGAGTTACAAACACTTTTGGAACTGTGGTTCTTTATGATTTCTTCATGTTCCCAACTCTGGAAGCATTTGACAAACTTTGTTCTTGCCATTCCTCTGTCATGCAACTGCCTTCGAGTTATAGAAACAACCCACTAGTTACACATTGGTTTGCCGCATGGTTGACCAGTATTCTGACAGATCCCCTGGTGGGTTGTGATATGTGGCTGATATACATTGGCCTGGTTTGCATGATCACCATAGCCCACTGTAGCTTATTTAAGCCACGGTGGGTTGCAGCAACTGCCAGTGGCTGTTGTGAATATTCAAGCCTCAGTAGTGGGTTGGCGTGGCTTATTACGACATGCAAACCCAGTAAGGATAAGTTATTGTCATGCTTAACAAACCATCCAAAAAACATGGGCTGTTTTGGGGTTGTGGATGGTTCCTTAACCACAGCAACAACCCACCCTGCACCAGATTTACATGTCACAATGAGCCATAGTGCCTGCCTGTCAAGGCTTGAATATTCACAATGGCTGCTGCCACATGCTGCAACCCACCTGCAGAAATCGTGCAAACTGGCCTAGTGGCTAAGTGAGGGGCTGTAGTTCAGTGGTAGAGCACATGTTTTGCATGCAGAAGGTTTCAATTTCGGTCCCTGGCACCTCCACATAGGGCTAGGAAACAATCCGGCCTGAAACCCTGGGGAGCAGCTGCCAGTCAATGTTGGCAATACTTGGGTGGATGGATCAATAATAAGAATAAGGAAGCTTTCTAAGTTCCACATCTGCTTTATTTTTGTGAGCCACTTTGTGTCCATCTTTGATGGAAAACAGTAGGAAAAAATGATATATTTTTTAAAAAGTTGTGCAGGCCTGGCTAAGTCTTTCCATGCAATCATCTTCTCAGTAACCTGCCATATGGATCACGTTTCACTGCTTTTCATTTTAAAGTCTTGAACCAGATGGCTGAAAAATTCTAGTCTAGATCTAGATTCTAGATCTAGACTAGAATCTACATACCGTTGGTTCTAGGAGCAAAGCTCCCCAACTTGCCATATGGAGCATATTTCATGTGGACTGCTGCCACACATGTACATGAGTAGGCTTTCCTCATGGAATTTCTCCACTCTTTTCGTACTGCAATGAAGATGAACTGCATGCATGGATCATACTCACATATGAATGTATGTGCATAAGTGGCCATTTACACAAAGTATTCATGTCATGGGGTGGGATTCCTGAGCACTTGCTTCCTTTCCACATTACGTCATAGGTAGGGCGCACATGCCAGCACGCATTGTGAGCCAGCCTATAATCTGCTTTTCAAACATAATCACATAATCAAACAAATGCGTGGACCTCTGAGAAGGTTTGGTGGACCTCAGATTATGCCACTGGAGTTTATCTCTGAGGGCTGCTTTCTGTATTGCTAATTTTGCTTACGGCATCTGCCAACTTTTGGATATCAGGAGTAAAAAGAGATTGGCAGAATTGGGTCCGACTCGAAGTCAGGCATTAATATAAATCCTCCCATCATGGTTATATTTTTCATAGGATCAAAGTCTTGGTGCACTTCTGTAGCAAAAGTATTGCTGGAAATTGCCCTCCCCCACTACAGTAACTCTACCATATTTGAGAAACTGACACCTTTTTTGATATTATGTCTGGCTGAACCAAGAATATGTTGGACTGGGATGAAAGAAGGAATAGAGTTATCAACAGCTTTTTCCCCTTAGTATGTGTTTGTCACACTTATATTCATGTTCTTTTTTTTTCAGGTATTACAACAACTTTACCCTATGTACAGAACACAAGGCTGTGACAGCAAAATGTTTTTGGCCTAATCCGCTTGCTGAGGGCTTCATCACTGGAATCCATAGACAATTCTTTTCAAACTGTACTTCAGAAAAAGTTCATTGGGAAGATCCACCGGATAAAATTCTGATTACCCTGATTTTCATACCAGTTCTCCTGACAGCTGCCATGATCGGACTAGTTGTATGGTGCAGCAAGAGAAGTGACATTTTGGTGTAACTCGGCTTTCATCGCCACTCTTTGTTCTATTGCTTTGTTATTTTTATTTTCTTTCTTTTGTTGAGTCTGACTCACAGAAAAGAATGATAAATTTTTATACATGATAGGGTTCTAAGCTGTGTCAAGCAATAAAGGGGAAAATATTTCTGTAGCCGCTCAAGCCTACTACCTACAGCCATAACCGCTGCAACAATAATACAGATAGTGTTTTGAAAGTGGACGCAATGGTTGATGATCATATTTCTGGAATGGAAGCCATATGGAGAGAACTGAAAACATGATTTGAATCTGCTATCTTCAACTACAGTTTGTTTTTCAAACTCAAGTGTTAATCTGAGCTGATGAACTAGTTTTTTTTTAACATAACATGTGCATTGCTGATCAGATGTGAATATGTGCACATGTACATGTGTACACACACGCGTGCGCAATCATATTTACCATAGGGGTTGTTTCGGAATTAAATATAAACAGTAGAGGCTTGTAAATGAACTTTTGTGACTTAAACAGACCTTCTTCACCAAAGAGACATAACTTGAGTCTTGCTGAAGAACATTCATTTCTTGTCCTTCTGTTTCCCAAAGTTGCATAAACGTGCAAGTGCGTGTTAGAAATGCTAGGAGAACAAATGATCAGTGAATCAACACAACATTGTTTTGGTTCTTCTCCATACAAGGAAATGGCCTTAAAGGATCAAAAATGGCCTTGGAATTGGAAGCCTATAGAATGATCTTCAGGAAGGATGTAGGTTACTTTTTTAAAGCTGGAAAAAAGAATGAGAGGAAATTGGTCAACTATGAATTTGTCAAAGTGGCAAAGCAACTGTTATATCCCCACCCCCTTTAAAGTACCATTTTTTATTGTTAATTATAGGACCATTTTGTCCCAGTGTGTTCCAAAATCTGTTGTGCTTGCGATATGCTTTAAATAGACAAATCTAACAATAAGGAAATATTGTAACTATGTTAGTGCAGGTGCCTTTCAGAGTTTGTGTACTGGGAGATGCTTTTCATGTCAGGTATTTGGAAATGAACATTCCAGACAGACTTGCATGTGTAAGATGGGAAAATAAATTTCCATAAACAAAAGTCTTTACTATGTGGGAAGCTGCATCTTCGTTTTAATGTAACATGTGTCCCCCTGCCAAAAAACCCCAATAGCTTACAGTAAATTTCAAATTTACCGCATTTGAGGAGTCCTCCAAGCTGAACATTCCACTCCAAAGTCTTTCAGTCATAAACATTTTTGTTTTCATACCTCACCCAATTAAATAAAGCTAGAATTGCTTACCAGCTGTCTGTTGTACATACAGAAAATGTGACTGTTATCTGAGATTTCCATCTGGTGCTCATGATATAACACCATGTTGTGTACTGTACATGAGATGTGTGTCTCGGTCTATGTTAACATGAAAATGCACTTTATGTTACTGCTGTTTTTGTATAAAGCGATATGGGGTACAATTACCAAGTGCTCTTGTTGCAGCTTGACCTCTATTCAGTTTAGCAGTGCTTGCATACGGTTTCTACAAATAACTCCAGCTAATTTCCTTGCACATTAGAGGATTGCTTTTTGTATCAGGGCTGAGAAACCGAAGAGGAAAATCTGATCAAGTTGCTACCTCTTCTCTAGAGCACCCAAGAAGGCCAAAGATGTACCTTAAATGGCATTATTTCCAAGTGCCAATTTCAAGGTTTCTGGTTTCATGAGGGAGAACAGAAAATAAGGTTATACATTTTCCAGTTGTTGTATGCACTATGTACTTCTCTAAAATCACATTGTCTTGTCTACTATGCTAAAGTGGGGAAAGACTGAACAAATCCATATGAATATATCTATCATAAATGTTTTTATTACAATGTTGATAATGCAGCTTTGCATTGTTGTTGTTGTTGTTTTTTTAAAAAAAACCAAATGATTTTACTCTCAAAATTGAATGTACCCAATGCATAGAAACTATAGAACTTGCTACCGCAAGATGTGGTGTTGGCCACCAACTTATATGGATTTAAAAGATTAGACAAATGGCTACTAATCATGTTGGCTGCATGCTACCTTCAGTTTCAAAGGCAGTATGCCTCTGAATACTAGTTGTTGGGAACACCAACCAGAGGGTGCTACTGTTCTCATGTTCTGTTTGTGGGTTTCTCATAGGCATCTGGTTTTCCACTGTGGAAAACAGACTGCTGGACAAGATAGGCTTCTGGTCTGATCCCTCAGGGTTCTTCTTGAGTTCTTGCTTTAAAAAAGTGCTTGAATGCCTTCTGACATCTCTTTATTCTGCGACCAATATGGAAAGTACAATCCACAGTCAACACATGCATTAGGGCAGGGGTTGGAATTTATGGCCCTCCAGATGTTTTGGCCTACAACTCCCATCATCCCTAGCCAGCATAGTCAATGGTGATGATGATGGGAGTTGCGGGCCAAAACATCTGGAGGACCACAAATTGCCAATTTCTGAATTAGGTGCAGTTCCTCTCCCAATACTGGAGTATGTGTTGAGCGAGATTGTTTCAAGAGGGCTGGGAGAGGAAGCACAATTCTTTTATGCTCTTGCTTTCCATACTTGTTTAGAATGTTGGAAGCTAAGAGCTTAATAATATATAATAATATACTTATTTGTTACCCCGCCTCTCCCTCTGGATCGAGGCGGGGTACAACACAAATAAAAACACCATAAAAATACATAAAACTATTTCAAATGTTTAAAACCAGTGCATCATTAAAAGCAGCACACCATTAAAAAAGGCATCTTAAAATGCCTTTACATTTACATATCTTCAGCAGGTGAAGATATGTGATCCTTATCCTTTGCTTCTATGAAAGGAGAGTGGAAAGCTCAGCTTTGGCCAGTTTAAATGACCGTGGGGGAGAGAAAGTGCTATTAACATGCTTTGTTCTCCCTTGTTCGTTCATAATGGCTGGCGCCACTCTGACTCCATGCAGAATTTGGTACATGGTGTTGCGATTGCTTCATATGATCAACTTGCAGCTACTATGGCATTGTGGAGTTAATGTGGGTTCAGGGGTGTGGGGTGGGGTGGAATGATAAATGTTAATGGAGTTGGGGCTGTGTGCGTAATGACCACATGATGTCTTTTGTTTAGGCTGAACCTTTAAAAATCTTATTGGCCAACATTCTCAACACTTCAATTTCTTTTGTGAATTGGCCCTGAACAGGGCAAGTATAAAAAAGAGAGAAATGCCACGATTAAATCAGAGGAATGCAGTTAATGCAGTCCCTTTATAACATGAATGGAAATTACCTTGCAATGTAAAAAATAGTTGAATTAGCATCAATCAACTGACAAAGCCTTGGGGTGCCATTTTACCACCATCCCCTATTCTAGCTCAGCCAGTCCTCCTGACATCTTTATCATCAGGTTGCACTTCATTAATTTCAAAGCAATTTTTAGAAGACAGCTTCAGGAACATTAAAGCTGTGAAACAACTGCATAGTGGAATCTGCTACTCTAACAAATGCCCTCATTTGTATGGTGACTCATACTGTTCTCAGTGGAGCTCATGAGGTAGGCAGTATAAATAAATACACAGCTAATGAGAGGAAATAGGTATTTTTCTTTCTGGAGATGTTGAGTTTTACAAGATATTTAAAGATTGGTGATACTTCTTTTGCACCTTCTAACTATTGAACCAAAAGTGGCATTAAGCTTTAAAGCAAACTAATCCTTGCAATCTTTCATGGGTATAACTAGTGATGGGCTCCCCTTTATAATGTTTTTGCCTGTCCTGCCTCTCTTGATCCCTTTGACTGAACTGTTCAGACTGTTCTGGTATAGCTCTTCTAGCAGCCATTGGTTAAGCTGCTTTGATGCCATAGAGGTGGTTACATGCCCGGAGATAGTTCAGTGCTTGTCAGACTTCAGATAACTAAGGCCTTAGCTAAACCTAAGGTTTATCCTGGGATCGTCCCGGGATCATCCCTGTTCATGTAAATGACAAACATGGGATCCCGGGAGCAGGCAGGGATGACCCCGGGATGATCTTGGGATGAACCTTAGGTCTAGCTAAGGCCTAAGACTCTGAACTACTAGGTCCATAAACAGCCTGTGTTAAAGTAAGGAGCCTCCATCAAGGCCAGTACAGCAAGTCATGAGGATGGTTTGCTTATTTTATATATTGAGACCTTGTTAATGCAGAATGGACAGTCTTGGAGCCTTTTGACTACAATGAATGATGATTGGCTATATATGATGATGGAAGAAGGTTGGGCACTGTGTGAACAGAATGCTGGACTAGATGAATGCCTCCCCCCACCCACCCTCGAACCACTAGAAAGCTTTCATTAACCCCTTTGACTTTGAGATTTCACCAGATATGGCCCACAGTCATTTGCACTAGGGGTGTGCACGGACCCCCCGCTCCGCTTCACTTGCAGATCCGCCATTTTTCGGATCGGGCCGCTCCGCCCCGCCCCCGCTCCGCCCACTTCCGCTCCGCTCCGCCCGGAGCTCCGGATCCGGATCCGGAGCTCCGTTTCCCCCCCATAGGCTTGCATTGAAAGCTAAAAAATTATACAACTTTTTTTCTGTTCAAGTTAGAAACCTCATGTTTGGCACCATGACACCTCATGGGGATATACACACGCACGCCAAGTTTCAAAGCAATCCCATCATCCCCTGATTTTTGGCGAATTTTTGAAAATCGGGCACCCCACACACAACATCCCTGCGAGGTGTGTTAAAAAACACGGGGAAAAGCCCGTTCAGATGAAGAAAGAGAAGTTTCCCAGAATCCCAAGTTACCTGTTTTGCCTATGCCCTCCTCCAACTTTGGGATCATCATGACCGGGAGCTGACTCTGCCCCTCAGCCCTTTGAAAAAGGTATTTTTCCCGCCGATTTTTTAAAAACTTCTAGCCCGCGACCCGTACGATGCAGAAAGTTGAGAGTGGTCTCAAAATGACCCCCATCCACGACTCTCTGTGCACAAGAATTTTCAGAATGATAGCTTAAACCCCCCCCCCAGTTATCCCCGATTCTTTCCCTCAATGCAATCCTATGGGCGAAAAGCCGGAAACGCAGTTTGAGCCGCGCGGTTGACCCGATTTTCACAAAAATATAGCCCGCGACCCGTACGATGCAGAAAGTTGAGAGTGGTCTCAAAATGACCCCCATCCACGACTCTCTGTGCACAAGAATTTTCAGAATGATAGCTTAAACACCCCCCCAGTTATCCCCGATTCTTTCCCTCAATGCAATCCTATGGGCGAAAAGCCGGAAACGCAGTTTGAGCCGCGCGGTTGACCCGATTTTCACAAAAATATAGCCCGCGACCCGTACGATGCAGAGAGGTGAGAGTGGTCTCAAAATGACCCCCATCCACGACTCTCTGTGCACAAGAATTTTCAGAATGATAGCTTCAAAAACAACGTAGTTATGCGCGATTATTTGCCGCAATGCAATCCTATGGCGAAATGTTTTCAAGATGGCGACCGGAGCGCTCCGACTGAACTCGGAGCTCCGAAAAATGGCCGCTTCTCTTCGCCTTGCTTCTAGGGGGTCCGCGGTCCGCTCCTACTCCGCCTCTGGGTAAGGCGGAGCAGGCCAATCCGCTACTGCTTCTACGCTCCTAATCGGAGCGGAGCACATCCCTAATTTGCACAGCCTTGGCTCTGATTTCAGCATTAAGTTCAAACTCATAGAACCTGAAACAAAATTTTGCAGTGTGGAGTGCATCTGTTGATTGTCTAAGCCATCCATGCCTTCTTACAGGATACTCCATTTCCATTCCATCTCCCAACTAGTCCCTCCATGCCTCAACAAACCTCATTCTGTGATCAGTCCTCACTGATGTAATTTTTTTGCCACCTTACGTATTCGGATACCCCTCTTGATTCTCTGTGGCCCCATTTTGGCTACAGTCTGCCAGCGCTCACCAGCTGATAGAGCATTGGCTAAGGGGGAAAATGGGGATCTTGGATTCTTTGGTAAAAATACCCCCCCCCCACCAAATCCTTGAGAATAGTGTACAGCAATTCAAAGAACAGGAATGTGCAAATCAGCAAAACTCAAAACTCACAGAAGTTTTTCGAATTCAAATTCCACCTAGTTCCGATTCAGGCTCATATCAGACTGCAAGGTTTGCTTCTTGTTTTACTTTTGACTTTGAAAATCTGCACAAATTTTCATGCACGTTTTCTTGAATTTATGCATCAGTTGCTGCATTTTTGAAATGCACATATTTTTCTCCCATTGATTAATGGAGCAATACTATGGCCCCAAGACAGAGGTTTTTTTGGGGGGGGGCATATGATATTTTGGATTCCTGGATCTGAGGTTGAAGACAATGTTCTGACCTCAGAACCAGGGACCCAAGTTTCCCTTGCTGGCTGCCTCTCCCAGGTTGCAAAAGTGACCTCAGGTAAGAGGGCATTCCTATGGGTGGAGACACCATATCCTCAGGCTTCTCCCTCCCCCTGCATATCAGCTAGCTCATTATTATTATTATTATTATTATTATTATTATTATTATTATTAATTGCATTTTTATACCGCCCAACAGCCAAAGCTCCCTGGGCGGTTCACAAAAACTAAAACCATTCAAAGTATAAAACAAACAGTATAAAAACATGATATAAAATACACATTAAAAACTAATTAAAAACATACCATACATGATTAAAATATCTTAAAAACATCTTTAAAACATTCTAAAATTTCACTGGATAGGCCTGCCGGAATAGATCAGTCTTTATTGCTTTTTTAAATTCTAAAAGACCGTCAAGTTGACGAGTCTCCTCCGGCAGGCCATTCCATAATCTGGGAGCAGCAGAAGAGAAGGTGCTCTGGGTAACAGTTGTTAATCTAGTTTGTACTAGCTAGATTCTTCCCAGAGGACCTGAGTGTGGGGGGCAGATTGTATGGGAGAAGGTGATCCCACAGGTAGCCTGGACCCAAACCATGTAGGGCTTTAAAGGTAATAACCAACACTTTGTACTTCGCCTGGAAACTAATCGGCAGCCAGTGAAGAGATTTTAAAACTGGTGTAATGTGGTCACCTCTAGGTTTACCATTGACCAGCCCGGCTGCCATATTTTGGACTAATTGAAGTTTCTGGACTAGGCACAGAGGTAGCCCCATGTAGAGCGCATTGCAGAAGTCGAGCCTCGAAGTTACCAGCGCGTGCACTAGCATCTTTAGGTCTTCTAACTCTAGGAAGGGGCACAGCTGGCGTGTCAGCCAAAGCTGATAGTAGGCACTCCTGGCCGTCGCATCTATCTGGGTTGTCATTTGAAGTGACGGGTGCAGAAGCACCCGCAAGTTGCAAACACAGTCTTTCAGGAGGAATGTAACCCCATCCAGAACCGGTTGACACACCTCCAAACCCAGGTTGCGGCCTTTGACAGCGAGCAGCTCTGTCTTGTCTGGATTCAGCTTCAGTTTGTTTTTCCTCATCCAACCCATTACCGCCTCCAAGCATTCATTCAGAGGAGACATCAAGCTGAAATGTACAGTGGAAGGTATGGCGGAATTGAAGATTGCTTCGGCCATATCTCACACTCAATTCTGGATACTCCTAAGCCTCTGAGTTCAAAAGCTGATGAGTATCAAGGGCGGAACCCATAAAATTACTTCTTGAAACATGTTTGTGCACATTTTTGAAATGTTCACATTTTTCAAATGTATGTATTTTTGAACGTGTGGTTTTCTTTCCTTTTGCCCTGTGAATCACATTGCATGCTCAGAAATGTATGGACTGACTGCAGGTTTGCATTCGGGTCTGGGATGTTTGAACTGCGTAAATTCTGCTCAAAAACAAACTGAAACAAATTTCTCATACACTCCTAGCAATGAAGTTATTTGGTGGTGTGCAATGAAAAGCTGCCTTTTCGTGGCATTGCAACTCTTTTTGCTGTGCTAAGGTCATACACAATCAGTTCCAAACATTAACAGGAGCCATGCCTGTGTGACTGGAAGGAACCATTGCTGCTCTGGAAATGTCTGTGGGACAGAACCATGTACAACGCTGCTGTGTGAAGAAAAACCCTATATTCCAGGTCTGGGGAACCTCTTTCAGTCCAAGGGCTGAATTCAGTTTGGGAGAAGGGGGGATTCCGGTGGTGGGTGGGTCCAAAGGCAAAAGGGATGAGGCCAAGATACCAGCATATTTTAGTTTAAAACTCTTACTGCCAGTAACTAAGCCTTTGAATCACAGAATTGGAAGAGGCCTACAAAGGCCATTGAGTCCAACCCCTTGCTTAACGCAGGAATCAATGTACATGGGGTCTCCAAGTAGTCACCCTTTCAAGAAACTGAACAGGCCTAGACCTGCTTAGCTTCATCAAGGTTGCAGCATGCCATGCCTGCACGCCAGATAAGTTAGAAATTCATTTTTATCTTTTATAATGGGGAAAAGCTGCACAAAAGACAGGGCAACAACAAATGAACCGTGGTCAGGGGAAAGGGTGTGGAGCCAAGAGTGGGGCCTTCTGGGAACCCTGGAGGCTTGGATTGGGATTGCAGGAGGGCTGGATTTGGTCTCCAGGTCTGAGGTTTCCTACCCCTGCTATATTGTTTCCTGCAAATGTTATAGGAATAGCATAGGATCCAGTCCTCTGGAAGTAGATTCCCCAACTCTAACATATAAATTGCTTCATGAACTGTGTGGAGCATTTTCTTAAAGCTCATATGAGTTTCACATATCACATTGCAATGGGATAACATATGACTTGGTTATCGTGCCATTTGGTGTCCCATAGCAGTAATTTCTAGTGCAAGGGAAAGTTTAAGAAGATTAAAATTTGCTAACTCTTCCCATAGGGACTATATACAATATTTCTCAAAAGAACCATTACTGCTGGTGGCATGAGAATAAAAACAAGTCTGCGTGCACATGCACACACATATTCTTAATATAGTAAAATGCTTTCCGGACATGGCAATGGGCTGAAATTATTGTTCCAGAATATTTTGAGGACCTCCTGGGTGGCAGATCAGAAGGCCTGACTTTACTCATCCTTTGCAAAACAGTACAGCAAACAGCTAAGTGTGCTATTCTCTGACACTGGGGTGATGGATAACCACCCAATTACGCACAGCCATTGACGTCAATGATGGAATCTGCATCCGTGGAGAAATCCTATTTCAGCTGCAGCATTAAATTCAGCTTTACGTCATAAAAAAAGGTGGAGGAATCTAGAAGCAAGATGCTTCTTCTGGCATATGTCCTTTGAACACTATCAATGTGAACAACACCAAAAGGTTTTTAAATAGTCTTGCTGCATGAAGCCTGACCAGAAGAGTTGTCCTGATTTTCAGTAGTAATTCAGATTCAGTAGTCTTCCAAGCTAAAGAACTCTCATATAATTGCAACTTGCACTCTGTACAACCACGGTTTTAATGAACAGGGATTTCATATGTGGTGGCAAATATCAGAAACTTGGTGAATGTTGACATGTATTGGTAATGCTTGAAAATGGAGGCAGTTCAACAAGAAATGTCAGAAATCTTTTTGTACAAGGTAAGTGGTTTTTTTTGGTTTTTTTTACGGGGGGGGGGGGCGAAGGATCACAGGGTGGGTGGCACGGGGGGAGGCCGGGTGCGATCGCGCTGCGTGCCGCCCGAGCCCAGGCAATGCCTGGCATGGGGTGGCATTGCCCGGATGGCGCGCGGCGCGATCGCACCCGGCCTCCCCCCGTGCCACCCACCCTGTGATTCTTCGCCCCCCCTGCCGATGTGCCCGGTCCGTGCTGTGCCTGGTCCGCGCTGTGCCCGGTCCGCGGCTTTTCGCGGCTCCTCGCGAGTAAGCGAAGAGCCGCGAAAAGCTGTGGAAGTCCCTAGACGTTCCCCAGCTCCGGCCTGAGGCCGGAGCTGGGGAAAAGGCGCGCCATAAGCGAATTCGCTTATGGTGCGTTGGAGGAGGCCTCAGCGCGGCCTGTCTCCGGATTCCCCTGTGCGTCATCTGGATGCACAGTAGGGAAGCTGGGACAGAAGGCGCGCTAAGGCCTCGTCTAGGAAGGCCCTAAGTTGGCTTTGACATTTATTGGTAAAATCTAAAACTTTCTGTTACCCCCCTCTGACTCCATCAAAAACTGAAGAATTACTAGTAAATTTCAATAGTCACTGATTTTTCTAATACTGTAATACACACTGCTGTAAAAAAAAAAAAAAGCACAAAATTATGTGACACCTTATCTGAAATTCTATGCCAAGAAAAGCCAGATCCTTTGATCTGTGCACCAACTGTGCCGAGTTGCCAGTATTAGCATATTCCCGGTGCATTTTGTAGGTGTCAGGTGTGCTGATTCCATTTGGATGTGCCTTTAGGAAGTTAATTAATCACTCCTTCCTATCTCATATAGAAACTTTTATTGTAACACAAATAGTGCATTTTCTTCAGCCAGATATGAACAAGTTCATCTTATTTTGTTTTAGTAAAAAAAGGGTCAGTAGTTCATCAAAGTCTTAGTTGTGTTTAATCGCATGTTGGGTATTTCTGGAAAGATTCCAGACTGGTAGTCAAAGAAGCATTTGTCCTTGCTCAATCTTCCTAGTAGGCTGGAGACAGGCAATACCTTTAAAGAGAGTTGGAGGAGATACAGGGCCCCATTCAGACACCTTAAACCACGGCTTTAACCACAGTGATCAAGACTTTTTGCTTTATTCACCATGGTTAAAGCCGTAGTTTAAGGTGTCTTTTGAACACAGCTATAAAGTACAACTTAGCCAAAATTTTCAAATTACATTTTTCTGAGAACATTTTTGAGATTTTTCTTTTTCTTAATTTCTCCCCAAACCAGAAAAAGAAAGCCAGTTTGTAGATTTTGGTGCAGAACTTTTTTTATGTGGTGGTTGGCAATTCCTCTCATAATGCATGGCTAGTCTGTTGACGCCGTTGTTGCTGTGCAGAAGCAACAGGGGGGAAAACACCTCAACTTCACACAAAAAAGAAAAAGACAGTGCTGTTGCCACAGCTAGTTGGGATCCCCAGCCATGAGAAACAATTGGAGAATTTCTTCTCCTCTTGGAGAAATTCTTTGAAATGGTCCTCCAAATTTTCCTGTCCACAAATGGGGTGGAGAATTCCAAGAGGCCATTGGCACAGGATAGTGGTTGTGCTTCCTATGGTGTATGCGCTTCTTCATCTCACCGTTGCTTTGGATCCAAAAATCCATTTCTCTGAGTGGGAAAGAGTTCTGTCCATGGAGCAGAACGTTCCTTCCTCTACTTTCTCACTTGACAATGTGCTCCTGAGGGATAGGGGACCTGTGGGAGTGTAGTGAGATATGGGGCATGGCTAGATGGGGTGATATCCTGGGGATCACCCAGGATCGTCCCTGTGCATCCACATGATGCACAGGGCATCCCAGGAGCAGGGATGGATGATTCCTCCCTTTCTCTGGGATATCGCCCTATCCTTCCATCCCGGTTTTTCCTGGGGTCTCGGGATGATCCCAAGACCGCAGGATGTGCAGCCCACCATCACTGTTTTGTCCAGGCTCCTCACGAGTAAACACAAGGAGCTGGGAACTGGGCATGGGGCACAGAGCTCCTCAGGAGCTCTGTGCTCATTGGGGGTGGGGTGGGGTGGGGTGAGTGGGTGGTTTTTTTATTACTAAAAAAACCCCTTACAGATCCATTCAAGCGCTCATGTGCTCCTTTTATGTGCCACATGTAGCCAAGGGGGATGATCTCATGATCATAATATCGCGAGATCGTCTCCCTCAACTCCCCTCGTCTAGCCATGTCCATGGCTGCAAGGAGCTGCAGATGGAGGCAGGGATTGGTGGAAATTGCTCCCCCTTGTAACAGAAGAGTAACTTGCGGTCCACGGCATTGTCTCTGGTCACACAGATCTGGTAAGTTTTTGAGGCACACCAAATTGCAGTGATACTACCACTGTATCACTAACACCTGTAAAAGAGATCCTCTGCTTCCAACCTTGGAAACATAACCTTGTGGAAAGTAACATGCTGACATTTCCCCCAACTCTCATATTCCCTGTCATTTCTTGGTTATTTTTTGCTGTCTCAACAGCCTTCTCTGCTATCTGTGCACAGTGTTCAGAACTAAGCCTGAGAGAAGAGAAAAGTAAAACACTGTTGTGGTAAATGGCCTGTCCTGTGATTGTAACCTCCTATTCATTTTGTTAAGAATGGCATAGGAACTGTCAAGTTGTACCCAAATGCCTAGAATATGCAAATCTTTCTCAGATAGCTGATTCATTTATTACCCAAGTCATGCAGGTTAATGGCTGCATTCCATATTGCTTGGTAATGTATAAACTGAGGAGATTTGGAGGTGAGGGGAGACCACATGGGAAGTTCCCATGGCAATGGAGTTGGTGCTAATGGAGCAGGGCCACAGATGTAGGAAACTTTCCCCATGATTTATGCTTTCTTGTGTGATTTCCTTGTTTTGTTACTGAAATGGGGGCTGCTCCGAGAGCAGGAGTAGGCAACCTCTTGGGCCTGTGGGCACATTTGGAAATTTGAGAAACTGTGCTGGGCACAACCATAAAATGTTGTGAGCATGGCTAGTCACAAAGGGCAAGTAACTTGCCCAGAGGAATTTATAGGAAATTAAGATGGCTCTAGCTCAGTGGTTCCCAAAGTGGGCGGTACTGCCCCCTTGGGGTCGGTGGGATTGCATAGGGGGGCGTTAAGAGTCAAGGGGGCAGCAGGGGGGCACTCGAGGTGGTCTTTTCTGAGAAGCGCCTCTCCAGAAGGTCTTAAAACCTCGGGACATTTTTATGGGAGAAAGTAGTTTCGTCCCAAGCCATATAGGGGAAGAATCCACACATGTATTAATACCGTTTAAGAAGAGTCCTTTTAACGGTGAATTGAAATGTTTCAAAAGCACCAAAATGCTAATGAAGAGACATACCCTGCTTGGTGTGCCCCGCCACGCCGGCTGCAAAACAGAGGGGTTCGGTCTCTTTTCCCTCCCTCCCTTGGCAAGCCTGCAGTGGGTACTTGCCATTTAAAGGGGCTGCGTGCAGGGGGCACTGGGCATGAGTTTGTGGAACCAAGGGGGCGGTTACCAGAAAAAGTTTGGGAACCACTGCTCTAGCTATAGGCTCCCACTTCACTTTGAAGGAATTGCAGCTGTCAGTAATGAATTTTCAGCCGGGGTATAAGAAAGAATTTCCCTATCTGTTAGCTTGAAGTTACTTAGGGAGTACTATCTTCTGTCGACACCCCCACGGCTCTTGACGGCACGCGGTGACTTGGAAGAGTATATGCCTGAGGAAGTCTGAAATGATGAAACGGGAAAAGATAACCAGAATCCTGTTATAATTAATAATACAGTATATCAATAATAGTTAGACTGTTGTTATATTTTATTGTCAAGGCATCATAAGAAGCAACTATTTGCCTTATGGTTGGTCATCTTTATAATTTTGTATGTTTGAAATGTTTTATTTGATATAACTATATAAAATAGAAGTCATTATTTTGACTCTGTATACCAACACTGTCTGACTGTATTGTTAAAATCGTTACGCAGTTGTGTGCCTTTTGGCATTCCTGATATTTGGTTTAGTAAGAATATATAAACATACTTTTGAATAAAAAAATGGTAGAAGTAGGGTATCTTAGTGGGCACCAAGGAAGGTGCCTGGGGCACACTGGCTGATGCCCACAGGCACCATGTTGCCTACTCCTGTCCTAGAACTACCAATCAACCTGTCTTTCCCTCTTTAATGGCTTTCAGTGCTAAGAAAAAGGATGGTACAAGAGGTAGGAAAACATGGACAGGTTACAAATGGGAGACTACATAATCGAGACACACCATAAAATTCTGTATTTGTGGCAGGGCAATTGCAGAATAAAAGCATCATCTGAAAGCATCCAGTGTGGCATGGAACCAATGGAAGCATCACCTATAGCACTTAAGGAAAATACTTCTGTAAACATGTCTTTGTTTATGCTCTATCTTCCTCCATTATTTTAGGCTGGTGCCCTCGGGGGGACAAGAAGGATGCAGACAAGCTGGAAGGGGTTCAGAGGAGGGCAATGAGGATGATCAGGGGTCTGGAAACAAAGCCCTACGAGGAGAGACTGAAAAAACTGGACATGCTTAGCTTTGAGAAGAGAAAACTGGGAGGAGATATGATAGTACTCTTCAAATACTGGGAAGGTTGTTACAAAGAGGAGGGCCAGGATGTTTTCTCAATCATTCTGGAGTGCAGGACATGAAATAATGGGCTTAAGCTACAGGAAGCCAGATTCTGGCTGGACATCAGGAAAAACGTCCTGATTGTTAGAGCAGTACAACAATGGAGCCAATTACCTAGGGAGGTAGTGGGCTCTCCCATACTATAGGCATTTAAGAGGCAGCTGGACAGTTAGCTGTCAGGCATTTGGATTCCTGCATTGAGCAAGGGGTTGGACTTGATGGCCTTATAGGCTCCTTCTAGCTCAGCGTTTCTATGATTCTATGAGTACTGAGCCATGATTCCTGGTGGCTAAGCTGCCGGAATTTCTATCATACCCTACCTCCCTGGGTGGTGTCAGAAACAGTATGGTAGTTTTGAGTTTGGACAGGGTAAAAGAAATAAATTTGGATCTATTATTCAGAAGCAGCCTTGGTGAGCTGACAGGGTAAGTCCTTGTTTGTAAGGGAATTGATGCTTCTTGAAATATTAAGAATGCTTCGCCAGGCAAGTGCTTCAATTTGTGTAGCAGAAGAGAGACATGAGACTTATACAGTATATGTGTGGCAGGTCCTCCACATGGTTAGAGGCCACTATGCACACAGGGCTGATTTGTGTGATATTCCTCCCCTGTTTGAGAGGAGTCCTGTGAATCAGGCAATTAACCTGATATATATGATAGCGGTGGGTGTGGGTGGGCTCTCACTCTCACACCACATGGATTAAGTTACAGCCTTATGAATGTAAGAACCAGGCATGCCACTGTCCAACCCATATGCCTGAATAAACAGTTGATTACAAAAGGTGCAGTAAATCTTTAGTGCTCTCTCGTCACAAGGAAACAGACCCCCGTAAAAGGCTGCCCAGGAACTTTCTACAGCTCAAGGGAAATGAGGGTTGTGAACCGGCATGAATTGAATCCGAAGAAGTGACATTTTGAAACTCTTTTAACAGAGAAGTGACTTGTGAGGGCATTTCTTGTGTTCTCAGTATGTAACAGAGGAACCACACCTTAAACAATACTGTAATTTTGAAGACCAGGGTAGTGGAAACTAATGCAATCTTTCAAAATTCATTGGCCTCTCCACACACTATGTGTTTGGGTGTATACAGCTGAGATGTTTTAAATTCACTTGAACTCCCTCACACATTCTTTCAACGTGTGAGGGAGTTGTGTGGTCATTTTGGCCTATGACCCTCACAGAGGGGATCTGTACACATATACATCTGTATGCATAGACAGCCCCCTCACACAACTACTTAAGGCAGGGGGTACAGAACCTTCGGCCTAGGGGCCCAAATGCAGCTCTCCTGGGGTCCCAGTCTGGCCCTTTGTGGTTTCTCAGATGCCCACTACTCCTTCCCTGGCCCCACCCCTTTCCCCACAACCAGCAATCATTTGGTAATTTCCTAGGTTTTGTGGAGTTTTTCCTTACTGAAATTTTTTTTGGGGAAAAGGTCCCTCCTACAGCGTAATATGATACTGTATTTTGTATTTGTGTTTTTAGATTGTTGGTTGTTTTATTATGTTCTTCATGGTTTTAATTTTTGTGAACCTCCCAGAGAGCTTCGGCTATTGGGCGGTATAAAAATGTAATAAATAAATAAATAAATAAATAAAAATTAATGGCAGTAAGAACTTTAGGCTAAAATATGTTTGTATTGGGATTATTTTGACTTCATCCCTTTTGCCTCTGGCCTTGCTCACCGCTGAAAGGTGGCTACTAAAAACTTCTCTGAAATGGAATTCGGCACTCAGATTGAATGAATTTCTGCACCCTTGGCTAAAGAATGGCTGGCAGAAGTCTTGGTCATTGCATGCAGAAGGCCAGGGAAGGGCTAGCCATCATGGTTCTGCAATCCCCTCGTGTGTTTAAAGAAAGCATTGAGTGAACCTCTATTCCTAATCAAGTGTTTGCTGCTATGTAATGCATGGAACAGCCCTCAAGGAGGAATTAAACTGCCCAAATCAAATGTACCCACAGCATCATGACTTAGGGTAAAGTTAATAGATGCAACTATTAGTTATTTTAATAACTTTGAGTGTTGATCATTAAATTCCCAGCAGGGGCAATTAGTAAAACGTTATAGTTAATTTCCCAGGGTCAGTGATTGCTCTTCAAGGAGAAAATCTGAAGTGAAAGACAGAAATATTTTCAGCGTTTTTATAGATGTTTTTCTAGTGATGCAAGACGTTCAGTGACATTCTCAACTGTGCCAATGTCCCCTGGATTTAAAACTGGTTTCCCATGTGCTCCCTATTGTTAATTGTGCTTCTGTTCCTTGACTTTCTAGGCTGTTGACTGATTTATTTGATAATGATGTGTTGATCTATGTTAACCTTTGTAATGACTTACATAGGGGTAACTGTTAGCCTATTGCAGAAAAAACAACAGAGTCTTGTGGCCCTTTAAGGATGAACAAATCTATTCCTGCATAAACTTTCAAGAATAATAGTCCACAAAAATTTATGACAGAGTAACATTGTTAGTCTTTATGGTATAATAAGACACTTAGGGGTTATCTACACTAAGCAGGATATTCCACTATGAAAACGGTATGAAAGCGGTATATAAAATGCAGAACCTACACTACTGCTTTATAGTGGTACTGAAGTGCACTGACAACTGTTGCGGCCCATTGACACATTATTTATTTATTTATTTATAAAGCGCCATCAATGTTCATGGCGCTGTACAGAATAAAACAAAACATGACAATCTGCCATTTGGCTTACAATCTACAATCACAGTAACAGACAGGGGAGGGAGGGGAAAAACCTACCGGGGTAGAGGGCATTAAAACTAAAATATACACCAAGCAGGATATAATACTATGAAAGTGGTATGAAACATGACACATACCAGTATATGGTATGTGTCATGGGTCCCGACAGTCGTCAGTGCACTTCCGTACCACTATGAAGCAGTAGTGTGGCTCCTGCCTTTTATATACCCTTTTCATACCACTTTCATAGTGGAATATCTGCTTAGTGCTTTTAACCTGTTGGTTGTTTTATTGTGGTTTTAATTTTTGTGAATCGCCCAGAGAGCTTCAGCTATTGGGCGGTATAAAAATGTAATAAATAAATAAATAAAAAAATAAATAGTGTAGATGAGCCCTTAGTTGTCTTTGGAAAAATGTGTGTGTGTGTGTGTGTGTGCCACTTTTGTGCCATTTCTCAAAGAAAGGTTAAATAAATAAATATATATACACACATATACAACACCCTCCCCCTGAATAGGGGGTTATTGGTGTTGTAGAAATAGGCCTTGAATAGAAAATTATTCTCTTGCTGAAGCTGCTCTATCTAGGATCCAAGTCACTCCATGATTTGTTGGCACAAATGGGACAAAAGGGTGATGTTATGAGCAATTAAGTAAACATACAATTAGGTCCAAAATGGCTGTTCAGATGCAGGAGCCTGTCTTTAATCCCAGTCTGCAATATGGGACCCATTTTAAAATCTATATGTCCATTATTCTCCTCCCTGGCAACTGTGGTGGCCAGATGCAAAGGAGGACAAGACTCTGTGAAATACCCAGGGAACTTTGGCTGTTGGGCAGTACAGAATAATAATAATAATAATAATAATAATAATAATAATAATAATAATAATAATAGGTTGAAAAGAAGAATGAATTTTGTCAGGTGCAACTTCTCCTGCAGGGGCAAGAATGCAGAATCTGTTGAAATCCATTTTTAAACAAATATTAAATGTAAAAAGGACAAGTCTATCATAGTTAGGAATAGGGAGAACTCTCCATCACTGAATTCTGTGCTAGTCCTAGCCATCTTCTGCTCACCTAGATATTTAGCAATATTTATGTAATATTGGTAAGATCATTGGACCTGTGCCACTAGCATTTAGTGGTTCCAAGACCATGTACGTAGGTGCTGGCAAGATTTCAGGGTGAAAGGAAGGTTTCAGCAAGTGATGGAAACTTACTGAGTTCATATCCAAATATAACATATTGCTAGTTTGTATTTGTGGGAAACCTGATATTTGGCAACTCATCAAACACACATTGCAAGAGATGGGGTTCATCTACACCAAGCAGGATATTCCACTATGAAAGCGGTATATAAAAGGCAGGAGCCACAGTACTGCTTTATAGCGGTATTGAAGTGCACTGACAACCATTGGGGCCCATTGACACATACCATATACTGCTTTCATACCACGTTCATAGTGTCATATCCTGCTTGGTGTAGATGTGTCATGGGCCCCAACACTTGTCAGTGCACTTCAGTACCTCTATAAAGCAGTAGTGTGGCTGCTGCATTTCATATACCGCTTTCATAGTGGAATATCCTGCTTGGTGTAGATGAGCCTATGGGGGGGGGAGGGGAGAGAAACACCTAAATTGGTGGCAGCTGTGGAAATTGCAAGAGATTTTTTTCCCTGCTTTTCTGCTACATTATCTGTAGGTAGTGCTGTGCTATAGTGCAAGTAGGAAAATTCCTCTTCTTTCGCTTTCAGAAATAATATTCAATTTCCCCCGCTCTAAAATGCCCCCGGTAAAGTGCTCTTAAAAACCAAAGCGAAATTGGAGGATCACGATGTCATCTGAAGAACTTGTAAACAACGGTGAATAAGAAACCACAAGTGCACAATAAATGTGTTGTGTGGAAAAGCTCCATGTACTCTTCATAGATGTTTTATACTGTTGTTTTGATATTTTTTGATGGTTTTAAATTTTGTATACTTTTTTAATGTCCACTTTTTAAAAAAAGTTTTGTAAACCGCCCAGAGAGCTTTGGCTATGGGGCAGTATATAAATTTAATAAATAAATAAATAAATTTACAGATATTAAAGGGTTGCAATTTGCATAAAAATGGTAAGTTCGAGTTACTGAACCCCCTAAGAATGTTTTTGAGTTATGTTACAGACTGAATGGAAGCATATGTTTGGATCTGTGCCACTAGCACAGTGTGAGAGCCAGTGTGGTGTAGTGGCTAACGTGTCAGACTGGGAGTCGGGAGATCGGGGTTCTAGTCCCCACTCGGCCATGGAAGCTCACTGGGTGACTTTAGGCCAGTCACAGACTCTCAGCCCAACCTACCTCACAGGGTTGTTGTTGTGAGGCTAAAATAGAGCGGAGGAGGAGGATTTTGTTTGCCGCCTTGGGTTCCTTGGAGGAAAAAAGGCAGGATATAAATCCAATAAATAAAGAAATAAATAATACGTTTTGCTAATTAGCAACAACAGTATAGGACTTTCCTCTAAACTGCTTGAGTGGACACTTGGATGTTTCACAGGATGAACCATAGGTCACATCTGAAGTGAAGAAAACTCAGCTTCAACTAGATATACATCTACATTATTAGCTTTTGTTATACAAAGGTATAGGATAAGCCTATTTTTGTTCATCTTCCTGAAGTTCCACTAACTATAAAGCCTTTTGGCCCGGCCATAAACATTTATGGCCGAGTTATAAATCTCTGGAGATTTTCTGGAAGAGGCACTAAAAGACTCTTAGCTGTAGCATTGCTATAGGACATCGTGGTATGAATAAATTTTCTAATGACATCCATCAAAAATATATGTTGAATCTTTGACAAAAGTAAAAAATGAGATCAAAATTTGAAACATCAATAAAGGTTAACGTTCTCAAGTCTTTTGGTGGGTTTCAGGTATAAAGCCTAAATTTTCATTATTTTAATCCCCAATATAAATGAGATTTACGCTTCAGTCATGTTCTGATAACAGAGCAATAAATATACACCAATCCAAATTTGCATCCTGGATCATTTACTGGATTGGATCCAGGATCTGCCTTCTGTTGATAGAAGGTGCCTTTGCCCGATTTTCAGTGATCCCCTCTTTCTCCCCATATCACAGTTTACCCCATTCCAACATAGTCCCCCAATCCTTGGGGTTACATTTTCAGGGGTCCAGAAGGGCTGTTGTGAGGAGAAATAGTTGTACACATCTAAATCTGTTTTCAACCTACTATTTCTTAGCTTAATCTACCTCCCAGGTATGTTGTGAGGAAAGCAGAACAACTGGGTTGGGTACACTGGTGACAATATATACGCTAATAATAGCGATAGTAATAACAATAGTAATGTTTTTATTTTTCACTCATATATATATATACGAAACAAATACACACTATATATTGGGCCAATAAAAACACAATATTGTAACATTTAAAAACTATCTTTACCTACAAACACTTTACTAATACCAAATGCGTTTTGACCTATGGTCTTCAGTGGTAAAATGAACATTTGCAATTATACAAACACATATCTACAATACATACAACACAAGTATCAGTAGGCACTACTGCAGTGTTAAAACCTGTAAATAAAAAGACAGTATTATATTTAAAAATATTATTTATTAAAAATTCCTATTTAAAATCAAAGTAAAATGTATCCAAAAATACATTTTTAAAAAAATAAATACAATTTTAACTCACCAATTTAAGACTCTTGCCAAAACTTCCTCTAATATATGTCTGTCTATTTATTTATTTATTTATTTATTTATTTATTTATTGCATTTCTATAGCTGAAGCTCTCTGGGCGGTTTACAAAATGTCGCCTTACAGAACTATACATTTTATAAAATAGGTAAGTAAGGGGGCCGAGGGCTCCACCAAGGAGGTTTTTTGTTTGTTTGGCAAGGGACTGCAGTGCTCCTAAAAGTGAATATATAAAAAGATATATAGATAAAACAAGTACACATCTAAATCTGGATCCAACCCACTATTTCTTAGCTTAATCTACCTCCCAGGTACATTGTGAGGAAAAAACATTGTGAGAAAAAAAGCAAGCTACACCAAGGATCTCAGAGGAAAGGTGTAATACAAAGTTATACTTCTGTTTCTGATGAAGTTATCCATTTCCATCATCAGATACTATCACACAGCCCAAATAATTCTTAAACTATGGAATTCACTTCCACAAGAAGTGGTAATGGCTGCCAACCTAGATGGCTTTAAACTTGTCTGGGATTTAAGGTGAGAAGAATGACAAATCTTTTACAATTTTTATGTTTCTCTGTTTAACCTTGTAAGTGAAAGTTTGTACTTTTCTTTAGTCAATCCATCTTGGATGACGATCAAAGATGTTTTGGGGCAGAGGAACAATTTAAGAATTGCCTCACCTTTTCTCCCATGGCACAAGCTTATTAGAGGTGGTGAGTTATGGATGTTTAGCTGGAATTCATATCACCCTTATCTTCAAATTCCATATGCGCAACCTCAGCTTGGGGGTTTATTTTCATTTGTATTATGTTATGTTTTGCAGTAATTATAGTGAGGTTCTGAGGAAGCTGCAGCAAAACAGGTGTAAAATCCAGAGTCCCATAAAGTCTTATCTCGCTCAGCAATTCATTGCCAAATACATGAACCTGTTTTTGTAACTTTACTCTTGTTATGTATATATGTATATGATGTTTTTATTTTTTATTTTTTATTTCTTTTGCACTCTCATATTATATAAATTCTTTTACCCCACTGTCTTGGCTGTTATTCAGAATTTGTGCAGTTGTGTGCTGTTTAGCATTTGTCCTTGCTTGGTTTCAAATGGAATTAGACACATGCATGGAGGATAAAACTATCAATTACATCCACTATCGAAGGTACTATGCCTCTGAATACCAGTTCAGTGGGAAGGCACTATTGCACTAAAGTTCTACTTCCTATAGGCATCTGGTTGGTCACTGTTGAAAACAAGATGTTGAACTAGGTAGGTCTTTGGTCTGATTCAGCATGGCTCTTATATTCTTATTCTTGGATCAGCCCCAGGTGTGTCCAAACCAAGCCCAGCATTGTACCATGTCCTTCCTTGACCATCTATGGTTAGCTGATGTTAAGACAGCAAGCTGGTTGAAGGACTGACGTTCATGTTAAAATGTTGCAGACCTGATGTTCCTTGTTTACTGATGAATGGCCACTTTTAGTCATACCTGTGGCAGGAAAGTATAGAATGCATTTCAGTTCCATACCAGTTCTGTGATGGACTGATACTGACAGTGGAGAGATACTCACAAAGTCCTACTTTTAGTTCCTGTTGCTTTGTGCCTTGATTCAGAATCCCATAGAAGTGCAGGGCACACACAGAGCTCCCAAGCATGTGGACTTCATCACACTTCAAAGGAAGGGCCACGCCACTTTTGCCTTTGTGCAGAGGGCACCACCCCCTATATCAAACTGAATAGTGTTTTCCCTGATTAACTGACCTGTAGCCAGAATTTATGTGGTGGTGTTGGATAAGCCTGTTATTCTGATCTGTTTAATGCTGTGTTTATTAAGGCATTTTTTAAATAAAACATGAATTTTAGTATTTTTTAAAATGCCGAATATCAGTCATCCTATTTACATGGAGAGGCGCCAGGCCTCTGCAGTATCTCCCTACAGAGACTCTTGTGTTGTGTGAGTAGGGAAAGCCATGAATACTCCAGGAAATGCTATTCTAGGATGATGGCATTTTGAGATAACCAGTTCAGCCCTTGATATAGTTGCAGAAGTCGCTGTATTGTAAATGAGAGGTAAACTTCCATGTATTCTTAAGAATGATGTAAGCAATCTGTGGATCCAATTTACATTGCTTTTGTTCTCTGTTCTACAAAGAATGGTTCCAGTATAAATGCTAACCCATTGTTCACCCTAACAAGTGAATCTGATGTTAAGAATTTACTTTACTGATGTTAGTTTCCAAAGAAATGTGCCAAAAATGTCCTACTATTTCTCCTTGAGGTGTTTGAAAACTTGAGAAACCAAGTAAATGGCTTCCGATATTTACACACGCTTACTTAGTTAAATGAAGTTTCCTGCAGATGTTTTAAATCAAAACAATATGATGCAGCTGTATTCTCTGAGGTGGTTACATTATTTTCTATTTTTAGACCAACCCTAATAAACAGATGGAGGACAGAGAAAAATAAATGCTTAGATTAAAGGAGACATTTGCATCATGCTTTATGCCCGTCAGACTTGGGAAATAATCAGAACACAAGAAAAGGTAAAAATCTTTAGAAAATCTGATAAGAAAACTTGGGCAGTTTTGCAGCTCATGAAAATACACTCCAGGCTGACTCTAATTTCATGTGGACATTTATGTACCATGTAATCACTGGGTTGTAATTACTGGGTCCAAAATGAGGAAATGCATCACCAAAAGAAAGGGCAAAAGATGGCACAAGATTTACATAAAAGTTGCATAAGCTAATTCATGTCTAAACATGCACATTTAGAAATAATTGCTATAATTTAAATAGGAATGCAATACATCTCACCATGGTGAGCAAGACTATGACCAGTTGACCTGTGTGCCTGCTCAGTCTGCAGTTCAGCTGCTCACTGTTGGTGGCCAGTGTCATGGCTCTTGATTTCCATTGTGCTTTCTCCCTCTTTAAATTGGACTTGGATTGGGCAGTCCAAATATTGGCTACCCTATTTTCTGCCTTCTCCCTGCTTTGCACTGGCACCTCTCAGCTGTAAAAGGGATTTGAAAAGAGAGGGAGGTGTGTGTGAAAATTCCGAGCCAATTGACACCAACCAGAACGGGACAGCTAGTTTGTCTCTTTAAGGTGCCAGCCAGTTAGGAATGGGGATGGGGAAAGAGGCTGGATTTCCATTGGGCAGGGAGGGCTGCACAACTTGTGATCCATGAAAGGGAGCAAGTGTTATGATCCATAAAAGTGAGCCATGTGTTGCGGTTTGAGGCCTTCCAGATGCTTGACCTCTCCAGCGCATCTCATTTTTTAGCAGTTTCAAGAAGTCAGCCAAAACAGGAAGTTGATCACATCCTTCGTGCGTTGCCATTTGGATGGGATGCACTTGGATTGGTGGGGTGCGAGTTGTGGGGTCAGACTTATATTGCTGCCAGTGGAGATCAGCCTCTAGCCACAGAGATAAATGTTCTTTCCTACCTTACCTTTACTAATGTTAGAACCCAAAATCTTGTCGTTGGACCCTGTCATTATTTTCCTTTGCAACGCAATCAGCAAATGTTCTTTGGTTTCCCATTTGATTTGATTGGCTGAGAGCTCCTTCTCATCTAATAGTAAAAGGACAAGAACAGAGCCTATAATCTTTTAATTCAAGTTTCAAGATTTGCTGCCAGAAGCATTGCACTGTATGAGAATCAACTAATCTATGGCTAGAGAGCTCACAGGAGACAATTTGACTATTTTGCTCCGAACTACTGGGATATTATTCCTGTCGATATCTGTGGAGTAAGAATGCTACAAGGCAGCTGAAAAGGAACCAAAGCCTTGCTTGAAAGACCTTCCCACATGAAGGCTCTTCATGCCTCAGCTATCACCACCAGCAGTCATCTCAGCAGGCTGTATAGATGGGAGGGACAGAAGGGCCATTTCACCACCCTTCCAGAAAAAAACTACTTTCCGCTTCCCTTCCTGTACCATTTTTCCTTGCGTGTTGTGTCTCTTTTGGATTAAAATCCTGATGGCAGGGACTGTCTTATTTTACTGATTGCATATATGCTGCTGTGGGAGCTTTTTTTTTTTTTTGGCTAAGGAGCAGGATAAAAATACTTTAAGGAATGAAAAAAAAAAGAACCAAAGATATACATGGAACCCAAGTCGATTACAGAAACCAAACCATAATAGCTGCATTGGGGACATTATCCCCCATGAGGTTAACAACTGCCTGAGGAAAAAGGCAGGGCCTGTGCCCACTGGCTTCAACCTCCTTCTGCCATCCATGCCTTCATGCCATATCCGTAGAGGGGAGCCATTCTTTTTGTCCAGACCACCTGGTCCTAGTACCTTGAGCCCTGCTTCTGTTGAAGTGGAGGCCTGGAACATAGCAGCCAGGAGCCTCTCCAAAGTCCCTTCTCCAAGGTAGCCACAATAACTCCTTTGCACCTCAGTTTTACCTTCAGGATCCCTGAAAAGGTATCTTTTGAACTCTCTTCTATCTGCTGGAGGTCCTTTCCCGACTATTTGGTCTTCTGCCTAATAAATTTAGCTTGCATAGGATTGCTGTTATATATGAGCAAATTAATTCCCTATTGGATTTCACATAGTAATATTAAGTAACTAAATGTTTATTGCAAACAGGCTAATTCCCAGTGTGACCATATTGTGTACATTTTTTATTCATGTATAACCAATAAACCAACACCCTTTGGAATAGAACTTGTGTGTCATTGGAATAAATCTGCTGAGATACATGACTGCCAAGGTTAAAAGATTATTTTTGCACATTTATCTCAGGTTGACTGCAAGTGTGAACACATATCTGGAGAAGATGTACAGTAACACTGGCCAGGGAAGCATTTACTGCTATGACTCCTAGCTTCTAGTTACCACCTGACTTAAATTCTCATGACAGCTCACTTTCTACTCTTCCCAGTCTTGTACATGTGGGTCCCTGTAATGGGTTTTGTAGAGTGCTTCTCCCCCACCCCAATTTCCCCACATCATTTTTTTTGCCCCTAGATTAGTGTTCAAGATTTAAAAAACAAAACACTGTTAAGCACTACCTGAATCAAAAGGGGCTGTGATAAAAAGCAGATTCTAGTACTCAATTCCAGCTCTAAAAGTGATGCTAGATGTGAATCCAGATGCAGATTAAGCCCCATGTGATTTACAGCAAGAAAATATGTTGACAACTTGCACATGCTCATTTTAATAACTGAAGATAAAATCTGGCCATTATTTGCTGCAGAAACTGCTGTAAAAAGTATTGGGTTGTGTTTTTTTGCAGTCTGTAGAGCAAGGTTGGGCAACTTGTGACCCTGCAGATGTTTTGGTCTACAACTCCCATCTAATCACAATTGGCTAGGCTGGCTAGGAATGATGGGAGTTGTAGGCCAAAACATCTGCAGGGTCACAAGTTGCTGACCCCTACTGTAGAGGCAAATTTTGCTCAATCTCTCCAATTTTGAAATGACTTTAACAAAGGACTCTCTCCCCCCCCCCCCCCCATTCTGCAAAGAGAAAATTTCTAGTTCAGTACTGGAACTGGAACTACTGGAACTGGAACTGGAACAGTACTGGAACTGAATGTGTAAAATGAATTCCTGTATTTTATGTGAAATAATTAACCCACAATGGGCTGTTGTGTTGTGCAGACCAAGTCACTGTGTGCCTGCCTGCACATCTACATTGTTCTTTCTTTCTTTCTTTCTTTCTTTCTTTCTTTCTTTCTTTCTTTCTTTCTTTCTTTCTTTCTTTCTTTTTTTATTACATTTTTATACTGCCCAATAGCCGAAGCTCTCTGGGCGGTTCACAAAAATTAAAACCATCATAAAACAACCAACAGTCAAAAAACACAAATACAAAATACAGTATAAAAAAGCACAACCAGGATAAAACCATGCAGCAGAAATCGATATAAGATTAAAATACAGAATTAGAACAGTAAAATTTAAATTTAAGTTAAAATTAAGTGTTATAATACTGAGAGAATAAAAAGGTCTTCAGCTGGCGACGAAAGGAGTAAAGTGTAGGCGCCAGGCGGACCTCTCTGGGGAGCTCATTCGACAGCCGGGGTGCCACAGCGGAGAAAGCCCTCCTCCTAGTAGCCACCTGCCTCACTTCCTTTGGCAGGGGCTCACGGAGAAGGGCCCCTGTAGATGATCTTAAGGTCCGGGCAGGTACATATGGGAGAAGGCGTTCCTTCAAATAACCTGGCCCCAAACCGTTTAGGGATTTAAATGTCAATACCAGCACTTTGAATTGGGCCCGGACCTGGACTGGCAGCTAATGAAGTTGTAAAAGGACTGGCGTAATGTGATCTCGCCGGCCAGTCCCTGTTAGTAAATGGGCTGCCCTGTTTTGTACCAGCTGAAGTTTCCGGACCGTTTTCAAAGGCAGCCCCACGTATAACGCATTGTAGTAATCCAAACGAGAGGTTATTCTGTTTGTTTACTTGAACTTGACATCTGATCCTTCTGCTCAAGAAATGGAAAGCTTCATTCACAAAATGAAAGGTGCTTCACAACCAGAGCCAGGACAATGGTCAGAGAGCACATGATGTGGTAAGTTTCATGAATCATTCGTGCATGAGGCATGAAACTAAGAAGGTCTTGATCTGGTCAGTGCCTAAGTGAAAAAAAGATGGGATATAAAAGTAATAAGTAAACAAATAGATTTGGGCTAATTGGAGATTCCAGCAACTAAAGCTTATAGCAGTTTGGTCAGCGATGGGGTGAGCACTACTGTCTTTTATGATTGTTATAACAGGAATAACAGGCTTCTTTCTTTCAACAACAGAATGATTAAGCGTTGTGAGGAACACTCGGTCCACAGCTAAGACTCAAGGATGCTATTGCCTGACAGCAAGCTTGAGCTGATGTTCTTTTGTCTGAGGCAATTTTTGAGTCTGAAATCTATGAATGCAAATTATTCAGAGTGCTTTGCCTGACTGTTAAATCCTAGCTTTCCTCAAAGAAAATTGCCTACCAATGAAAAAGGATTAAAATCAGGCTGGGTAACTTCATTTTCACCAGATGCGCGGTAGCGCTTTGACAAGGCGCCTCCACTTTCCTCCCCATTATCTCACCTCGCAGAATCTGACAAGCTGGGAAAGCCTATAGCGGATGCTGTGGTCCAAAACACATTGGGACTGCTTCTTTTGGTCACAGAGACCAAATATTCCAGCCAATAATTCTGCAAGTTTTGTTTGGCTCTTGCAGAATTGTGAAGTGCCATTAATTGTCAACCTCAAACTCAAGAAATACAGAAACTTGATCCATCTCCAACCATCTAGTTCAACCTTCCAATATCAGTGGACAACCCAGTTGGCATGGTTTTAGTCCTAAAATATGGTTCCCAAGTGTTGCTAACACATGCCACTGTTTTTGGTATGGTTTTTTAATATAATGGGGCCGTTCCAGCCTGTTCTGTTCCGTTCCGGCTTTTACACCGTCCCCAATTTTGCATTAAAACAAGACATGTGTTCTCCACATCTTGTTTTAAAAATGGCGTTCTTTGGCTCTCCTTCCTCTTCTTGGCCACGGCCCGCAGCAGCAGAGGTGGGTGGCCTGGTGTTTGGGCTGTTGGCCTAGTGGCCAAAAGATTAGGCTGGGGGCTCAGCCAAATCTGGAGTCTGAATGGGGAAATTGGCACTTGCGTCACATCAGATAATGTGAAGACTTGCTCAGTTGGGGCTGTGTGGAGCATTATTACGGAAGATGAATGGATAGCATAAAAACATTGCTTTGTTGCATGTAGGTTACTCACATTTTTAACCGCTGCTGTGATTTTATCAACAGTCTGATACACAAATAAAGCAGGCAAACTCCTTCCCATTGCTCAGTCAGAATGCAAGTGGGAATCTACACTGGTGTTACTCTAACGTTTTGAATGGGTTACTGTGACGCACAGTGTCACGTGACCCTGGGTCTCCAACGTTGCAAATGAGTCGTACTTACAGGTTCTATTTCTTAGTTCCAGCGCGGCTACAGATTCATGTGCCTCGTCCTACCGGTAATTTTCCTCTCCCTTTCTCAGAGCTGCTGGGTTTGTTCCGCCCACTTCCTGTTCTCCTTCCTTCACCCCGTTTGCTATCTTATCTGCTACAGCAAGGGTGGGGGGCCTATTAAAATGGTCCGCCCCGGAGGCTAATGGACTCCGATGGATTCCAGAGGGCTCTGGGGGATTTTCCTGCTGATATGGCCGGTGTTCCTGTCGAAGCCCAGGTCGCTCTGTGGAATGCAGAGATGTCTCGGGCGGCTGACACGATCGCACCCAAGCGTCCTCTCCCTCTGAGCAGAGCCTGGTCAGCTCCTTGGTATACACCTGAGCTGAGGGCGATGAAGCAAGAGGGGAGACGGCTAGAACGCAGGTGGAGGAAAACTTGTGCTGAGTCTGATTGAACACGGGCTAGAGCTCACTATCGAGCCTATTTTGTGGCGGTGAGGGTGGCAAAGAGACAGTTCTTTTCCACCAGCAATGCATCTTCTCAGTGTCGTCCAGCGGAGCTTTTCCGTGTGGTTCGTGGCCTGTTACACTCTGGGCCAGGGCGAGAGATGGTGGAACCCTCAGTAGCACGCTGTGACGAGTTTGCACGGCACTTTGAAGATAAAGTCGCTCAGATTCGTCATGAATTGGACACCACACTTAATGCAGCACCACTAGTAGAGGCGTTCAGAGCGCCATCCGGTTCAGTTTTACTGGATGAGTTTCAGTTATTGAGGCCCGAGGATGTGGACAAGGTGCTTGGCCAAGTCCGGTCGACCACCTGGGTGCTTGCCCCTTGCCCCTCGTGGCTCATTACATCAAATAAGGAGGGGATCGCCGGCTGGGTCCAGGAGGTTGTAAATGCCTCCTTGAGAGAGGGAGTGGTGCCGGCCTCTTTAAAAGAGGCGGTAATTAGACCACTCCTGAAGAAGCCTAACCTGGACCCGGAGGATGTTAACAACTACAGGCTGGTGGCTGATATCCCCTTCCTGGGCAAGGTGCTTGAGCGGGTGGTTGCAGGACAACTCCAGGCACTCTTGAATGAAACGGATTATCTAGATCCATTTCAATCGGGTTTCAGGCCTGGTTTTGGAACGGAAACTGCCTTGGTTGCCCTGTGGGATGACCTCTGTTGGGAGAGAAACAGGGGGAGTGCGACCCTGTTGGTTCTCCTGGACCTCTCAGCGGCCTTTGATACCATCGACCATGGTATCCTTTTGGATAGGTTGTCTGAGCCGGGAGTTGGAGGTACTGCATTGCAGTGGTTCCGCTCCTACTTGGATGGCCGATTCCAGAAGGTGGTGCTGGGGGATTATTGCTCTGTGCCGTAGCTCCTAAGCTATGGGGTTCCACAGGGCTCTATCTTATCCCCTATGCTGTTTAAAATATACATGAAGCCGCTGGGGGAGGTTATCCGGAGATGTGGACTGAGGTGTCATCAATATGCGGATGATACCCAGCTCTATCTTTCCTTTTTATCAAACCCAGGTGAGGCAGTGGCTGTTCTGAACCAGTGCCTGGGCACGGTAATGGACTGGATGAGGGCTAATAAACTGAAACTCAATCCAGACAAGACGGAGGTACTGTTAGCGGGTGGTTCATCTGTCCGGCGAGGTGATGTTTGCCATGTCCTGGATGGGGTTGCACTCTCCCTAAAGGATCGGGTCCGTAGTTTGGGGGTGCTCTTGGATCCAGAACTGTCACATGAGGCACAGGTGAACTCAGTGGCAAAGAGCACCTTTTACCAGCTTAGGCTGATATACCAGCTGCACCATTATTATTATTATTATTATTATTATTATTATTATTATTATTTATTTATATAGCACCATCAATGTACATGGTGCTGTACAGCGTAAAACAGTAAATAGCAAGACCCTGCCGCATAGACAGAGATAGCCTAGCTACAGTTATCAATGCTCTGATAACCTCTCGTTTGGATTACTGCAATGCGTTATACGTGGGGCTGCCTTTGAAAACGGTCCGGAAAGTTCAACTGGTACAAAACAGGGCAGCATGCTTACTAACAGGGACTGGCCGATGAGACCACATTACGCCAGTCCTTTTCCAGCTCCATTGGCTGCCAGTCCAGGTCCGGGCCCGATTCAAAGTGCTGGTATTAACATTTAAAGCCCTAAACGGCTTGGGGCCAGGTTATCTGAAGGAACGCCTCCTCCCATATGTACCTGCCCAGACCCTAAGGTCATCCTCAGGGGTCCTTCTCCGTGAGCCCCTGCCAAAAGAAGTGAGGCAGGTGGCTACCAGGAGGAGGTCCTTCTCTGCTGTGGCACCCCGGCTGTGGAATGAGCTCCCTAAGGAGGTTCGCTTGGCACCTACATTATATGCTTTTAGACGCCAGGTGAAGACCTTTTTATTCTCCCAACATTTTAACAATCTATAAATACATTTTAACATGGTGTTTTAAATTTGTAATTTTGCATTGCTGCTGTTTTTATCTGGTTGAGCTTTTATATTGTATTTTATATTATGGTTTTATACTGTTGTTTTATACTATGAATGGTTTAAATTTTTGTGAACTGCCCAGAGAGCTCCGGCTATTGGGCGGTATAGTAATGTAATAAATAAATAAATAAATAAATAAATCACACCAGCGTTATACTGTGCAATCACTGACAATTGCATGCAAAGGACTCAGAAGTTTTCCACCTCAGAATCTGCTTTTATTGTGAAGTAGTCCCATGCATCCTGCCTTAATTGTGCTCCTTTTGCAAAAGATTCGCCCGAGCCGCTGCTGTGGGTGCAGGAGCAGAATTTTAAACAAATGCTTACATCTGCGTAAGCTTTATGGATAAAGACACCAAAATTGGCACAGTAATTCAAATACCAAATTTGAATTAAATTGGGTCATTGGTTGATTTTTTATGATTTTTTTTTAACATTTCCCCCCTCTTTGCAAAGGAGCTGAGGAGCTCTCAAAGGATCGCTGTAGCTCCGTGCACGAAAATTAACAAGGGTCCAAAGTCCAAAACTCATGAGCAGTGGGGCTTAAATGGGGCTGCTGCTAAAACTTTTCAATTTGGTCTTCCATCCAAACTCTGACCAGACCCAGCCCTGCTTAGCTTCAAGCAAGGTGGCTGGCTCCTATGCATTCAGACAATTCCCTGAGACTTGTGTTAAGAAGTTTTGGGAGGAGGTTTGTGTGTGCTTATGACTATTGCCCTGCCCTGCTGGCTAGGAATGAGGCAGGCAGTGGGCGGAGCAAACCCAGCAGCTCTCACAGAAGAGGGAGAACAACGGAAGGATTGGACCATGTGCCCTGAAGTTCCGTTGCAGCGAAACGTAAGTCACGCTAGTGTGTCCCGTGATACAGAGAACCGATACAGAGAACCACGTTAGAAAGGGACACTAGCAACGTTATAACACTAGTTTGGGGCCAGGTTATCTGAAGGAACGCGTCCTCCCATATGTACCTGCCCGGACCTTAAGATCATCTACAGGGGCCCTTCTCCGTGAGCCCCTGCCAAAGGAAGTGAGGCAGGTGGCTACTAGGAGGAGGGCTTTCTCCGCTGTGGCACCCCGGTTGTGGAACGAGCTCCCCAGAGAGGTCCGCCTGGCGCCTACACTGTACTGCTTTCGTCGCCAGCTGAAGACCTTTTTATTCACTCAGTATTTTAATACTTAATTTTTAACTTAAATTTAAATTTTACTGTTTTAACTCTGTATCTTAATCTTATATCAACTTTGCTGTGTGGTTTTATCCTGGTTGCGCTTTTTATACTGTATCTCGTAATTGTGTTTTAACCTGTTGGGTGTTTTACTGTGGTTTTAATTTTTGTGAACCGCCCAGAGAGCTTCGGCTATTGGGCGGTATAAAAATGTAATAAATAAAATAAATAAAATAAATAAATAGTGCAGAAGCAGCAGCAGCAGCTTAATTTCTTTGTGCTGGATTTCTGTTAAAGGCAAAGGAGCAGGAGCAGTAAAAAAGAAAGAGGTAGCAACTCTAAACCTGATCCTTCTAACTACCTCCCAGGACTTAACTCTACTTGTAATTGTAGCAGCCACTTTCACTCGATTCTCCATCTGTCCCCCAACTTTTGCTGCTGGTGATTTTAATGAGATGTTAATTATTACTTTTTTATATGAGGTTTAATAATTGCTTTTCAGTCACAGACTATTACTTTTAACATAATTAAGTTACATGCCCATTGCCTTACACAGCTGCTTTATTCCTACACTATAAACATCAATATAAACATATAGAAAAAAATTGTTCTGGGATATGCAAAGCATTAAAAGAAGGATCCCATGAAACAATGGGAGTGAAGGATTTCATTAGGAAATAGAGGCACCTTTGATTTATTTGAAGAAGTAAAAGCTAACACAGCAAAAGTGAACAGAGCTGTGCTTGCAAAGGTTTCCAGCCGATGTAATCTGACAAGCCTTTCACACATGTAGGATTTATATTTAATAGAAGCAAAGGAGGGAAAAATAGAGGGGGGGGGAATTAGACCCAAGACTTGCCACAGCGTTGTTCACAGGACAGTGGATATTTATCAGGACATCAGGTTTTTTTAATAGGTTCTGATCTCTCTCTCTCTCATTAGTTAGTATCATACATTGTACAAGCCTTTTTAATTTCTCCAGAGCAATGGCACTCATGCAACAGTGAGGATCAGGCAGCTGGTACACTTAACAAAACACCCATCACCATTAAGAAGAGTCCAGGGATTGGAAATGCATGAATGCGAAAACCCATCATGAAATATTAACAGCTTGACACATGTAGTGTTAAGTCAGGGATGGAGTACATGTGGCTGGCTGGACTCATGTGCCCCAGCCTCTGCCAGTGCAGCAGTAAAAACGCACAGAGAAAGAAGGATGGTAAAGCACTACAGAGGCTTAGAAATGACAAATTTGGCTTATTTGGCTGTAGGGCTTTTTTTGCCTGCTGTCACCATGCCACCAAATTTCATCGGTGTGGCTGGGGCAGCAGGAATGCAGCTCATGGAGGCAAGGAATCTGGGGGCAGGTAGCCCCTGGACCCACTTAAGTTCTGCACTCCTGCGTTAGGTGCCCTGATACTTTTTATAGGATTGGGCAGTGTAGTTGCACTCCTATCAAAATGTACTAGGGAGCAAGCCCCATTGAGTTCAGTAGACATTACTTATGAATGAACATGCATGGGATTGGGTTATCCCCAAGACATCTTTGCACTCTTCTGAGTATCAGTTGGCATCATCAATTAAATTAAATCTGAAGCCTTATCTAAGCTCGACTGATGAAATGACACAGAATTTAGAACAACCACTGAAGCGTGTAGGGTTATAAAGCATTTAGGTAACCTTGTTTCCCCGCAGTCACAGCTTATTGGGGAAATGAGCCAAATTGTACTATCACTGAAATCCTACAAAACAATTATACATGAGGTGTATATCCCTAAAGCACAGTGGGAATGACAGCATGGTTAGCTAAGTGATCATTCTGAGGAAAAAACCCGGAAACAGAAATATGGGTTAGCCGCAGGTAGGAATGGGGTGGAATCTGATTACCACAAATGTTTGGCACAAATGTTTGTAACTTTTTATTTTACATTTGCTGGGTTGTGGTCCAAAATGGATAAAGAACCAGGGGCAGTATCCAAGTCGATACTAGTGCTAACATAAATTATGTTGCACTAGCATGAGCATTGCAATGTGGATTGGGATACACATTCTGTAAATAGTTCTGGATCTACTGGATCTAGGCAACAGAATGATACCTGGCAAACTTAGTTCCCTTTCTGTTTCTCATTCTATTCCTCCCTCTTTCCAACTTTTTCTTTGGGACGTTTCAGTATTTTGTAAATCCATGCAATTAAAACAAATTCAAGCATCCACAAGAAGCTACTACTAAAATAAAAATACGTTACTTATTGCACACTGTGCCTCAATACATTATTGATTATGTTAGATAAAATGGCTGATACAATCTCACCTTGAAACCACTGTTTGGTACTGAATCCAATGATTTCACAAGGGATATGCAACAGAGAAGAAGTTTACAGCTGGATATTACTACTACTACTACTACTACCACTAATAATAATTGCAATATCGAAAAGCTTTCATTTAAAAGCCTGAAATGATCATACCTTTTTACACAAGAAATGATAAGTATGAGTGACATGTCATAAACATATAAAATAACTTAAAGTTATAATCTAGTCCAGGGATGGGGTATGTGTGGATCTCCAGATATTATTGGACTGCAACCCTCAGCATCCTTCACTATTGGCTAGGATGGCTACGGCTGATAGGACCTGCAGTTTCACAACATCTGGCAAGTCACATATTTCCCACCGCTGAGCTATCCTTCAATCCTAAATATAGTGATGTGTAAGGAAGTCCCACTCAAATTAGTAGAGTTTACTTCTAAGTGATGTGATTAGAATCATGGAATAGTCTCAAAGCTGAGCTACAGACTTGGCGAAATCACATGGTTGATTTTTTTCTGGGAATGTACCATTACAAATAGTGTGTGTGTGTGTGTGTGTGTGTGTGTGTGTGTTAATGGTGGCCAAGGAATGAGATGCTATCTGCATTAATATGGTTTAGGCCAGGATCAAAACACCTGTATTTCTAAATAAAAATGGCAAGCCTGTTTCCATGGATAAATCAGGGAATACTCTTATCTAACCTTGAAATTGTTATAGATGAAATCCACAGGTACTGCAGCTATTCAGCATCATTGTAATAAAACCACTTGGCTCTCTTGCACTCTATTTGTGGAGCTCATTCTGTTCCTTGCTGCGTCATCTCGGGTCAGGGAAGAACAATCCAATTGGGTCTCATTTATGAGATTGCTTTTCTAATAGCACCATACATATATTGGCTCAAATAGTTTCGAGTAATTGCAGGGGGTGGTATATTGGTCATAGGGGAGCTGATGTGCGTTTGGCTAAAAAGAGACCTGTGAGGAGTCTCAGCTCTCTGGGTGGAGAAGAATAATGAGTTACAAAATGAATAGTGGCTGATAGAGCAGAGGTTACCACTATGGGCACATAATGGTCAGTGAGGACTTTTCTTTCTTTTTCTGGATTTGAGGAACATGAAAACTCACCATCAGTACTAGAGAAATCACCCATAGCAAAGAAACCGGAAAAATGTATTTATTTATTACATTTATTAAATCCCTCATGAAATATATATTTTTCCTATGTGCTTTACAATCATCATCCAATAAAATCAGCAATATAAAACTACAATATAAAACAGTATATAATACAATATCAGGTATAAGAGGTAAAACTACATGGCAGGACTAAAATAATAAAACACAAAAATACGATTAAAAAGTCTGGGAGAAGAGAAAAGTTTTACCTGGTGCCCAAAAGATAGAAGTGTGGGTGCCAGGTGAGCTTCTCCTGGGAGAACATTCCACAGAAAAAGTCCTCTCACAATATTTGATTTTGTGGGAAAATGGAAACCCTGGCGGGATCTACACTACTGCTTATAATGGTTTATAAGGATTATGTCAACTGTTCAGGCCCAGGACACATTACATATACCGTTTCCATACTGTTTTAAAAGTGTTATATCCTGCTTGGTGTAGGTCAGCCCCCTTTATATCTTGTAGGGCAGGTGGGGAAATTTCTGGACTCCACAGTTCTAGCTCAGCCTGGCTTCCTTCCTGCCAGATTGGTTACTTATGACCTATTTCTCTTGTCTTTTCCTTTATTTACAGCAGAGCCCTATGGATGTTTACTCATAACTAAGTTCTGTTGACTGGAGATGGAACTGTTAGTAGTTGAGCGGGATGCATATTTAATTTGATAGTTTTGATTTTCATCTATGTTTTGGTAAAGAGGGATTCCTTGCTCCCAATTCCAAAAGTTGCCCACCCAAAATGTATTGTTCATTCATAAATTAAATGCTGAATTAATCATCCCTGAATATGAATAAAAGTTTTATAATGTGCTGTACAAAAAATAAAATAAACAACTCCCTGCCAGAATAGTTTATAATCTGACAGACACAACAGGGTCTGGGGAGGGAAAATAAGTTAATTGAGGTACATTACTGACATAATGACCAGGTGGAATGACCACTGATGGAGACCATTCTGATGGAGAAGGAGCCGAGTGCTGATTGGTCTCAGACAGGCCAATGAAGAGGGTGTCATTATCTCACCTCTCCCTTTGATGGCAGCCAGGTGGATTGGCCACTGAGGGTGATCATCCCCTGTCCCACCCCTAAGCAAAAGAATGCATGTGAGAGGGTTGCGGTCATGTTTACAGGCCACACCTCCAAATTCCATGGGTTGAATCCAGATTTACACTGGATCAACTTGTTGACGGAAGTGAATGTCTTTACTTCTTTCTTCCCAGCTCCACCAGCTCTCTGAAAATGCTCTCTGAAAATCAGAAGACCCTGCTGAATGGGGTGAGCAGTGGGGTGTGTGTGAAGAGAATACCCCAAAATTAGGCAGAGGAGCCTTTCCTCTCGTTGAAGGTCACTTCCTTTCATGGAAGGCAGATCCAGGATCCAACCCGTGTCATACTTAGAAAGCAGACATCAATGGGATTTAAGTTAGTCATGACTAACTTGGGTCCTATTGATTTCAATGGGTCTTCTCTACATATGGCTAAACCTGGTTCCAACCGCACATGTTCAAGAGTCCTCTATGTGAATGTCCAAATTTGCATAGATCTGGTATGTCTGATCCATAGTCTGTATAAATGAAGGAACCAGATCATAGGAAGGGTAGCCTACACATATTTAGGTGTACACGTGTAGGTTTTGTGCCCACTGGAGCCTGGAATGTGTGAAGGCTGGAGCAGGTGTAAACCTGTATGTATCCCACCTCCAAGCATTTCTAGCCAAATGAACACCTGAGTATTTATTGAACCTTATTGTTGCTTGCAAGGGTGGTGGGTGGACGTGGTGTATTTCTGATATTAATCTTACCTGTATATGTTGGCCTGGGCCTACACCACGCAGGATATGACACTTGAAAAAAGGTTTGAAAACTGTATATGGAGTGTGTCCTGGGCCCCAACAGTTCTCACTACTGTTATAAACCATTTAAAGCAGTAGTGTAGCTCCTGCCCTGGAATGTTTGCTGCAATTCCCAGGTTGAAAAAAAAGAAAGAACCAGTGCTATTCTCTGGCATTATTTAAAATATGAGGAGAGGAGGTAGGGCTACTAAGAATTCATCATAGGGAGATCTGTGTTTCACTTGGCTTTTATAAAGGTTTATTTGATATTATCTTTGAGATCTATGAAATATTTACAATAAAGGAAGCCATGGATCATCTTACAGGCTCCACCCTCACCCCCAACAAGGATGCTTTAGGCTGCATCAAGGCACATCACTGCCAGTAGAAGATCAGATGCTTTAAGTAGTTAACCTATCATGATGTTTCTCTTCCTTATTTTCTTCCTTTCTATCCACTGTAAGAGAAAGCCTTGCCTGGCAGGTAATAAATCCCCCCCCCAAAAAAAAACACCAAAACAAAACAGCACAATAGAAAACATTGAACCAGGCTCTCAAGGAGACAATTATATTATCAGATTATCTTTTTCACTTTTGGACACATTGTTTCTGCAGGCAGTTTATCACTGTGGTATATAGAGCTTAAAGGGGGAGGCGGAGCAGTCTGAAATGCCCGCCTTTGTCATCCTTGCCTTCCCAGTTAATGGTGTTTAGTGTTTCTATTCTCCCTCTCCCTCCATCACCCTCTCTCTGTGTAAAATAAAACATATTTTGGAAGCATTCACTACACTTAATTTATCACATATGTATCTCAAACCACTGAATAAGGCTGCATCAGGTGCTTGATTCTGTTCCAAGACTGCAATCTTGAAAGGCAGCTAAGAAATGCATTTAAATAATATCCATCTGGGAACAAGTAAGAATTGTGGCTTCCTGTTCCACTACAGATGTTAAATAGCTCAGCAATGTTAAGGTGAAAATGGGTGTTTCCAGATGAGGCTTTAACTGTGCAATCGTCCTGCTTCAGTCGCAGAATGTTATGGGAGCATATGGGCATGGCTAGACCAGGCCTATAAACCGGGATTACCCGGGATCATCCCTGAGCATCCAAATGATACTCAGAGGATCCTGGGAGCAGGCTGGGATGACCCCTCCATTTGCCTGGGATAATCCTTAGGTCTAGCTAAGGCCTATGTGTTTCTAGATGATATCATCCTGTGTTTTCCCATCACCACTTCTTCCATCATTTATCTTTCCACAAAAAATCTTCTAAGAAGGGAAAGATAAGATAGCCCACAATGCCTATTGACGTAGCACTAGGAGCCCTTTGTCTGGAAACACCCATTGTTATCACCCAGTGCTGTTGTCGTAACTAGCCAATCACCTTAGTCTGCATGAATTTACTTTACATCCATTTCAATTGAGTGGTCACAGAATTTATTTTAGTTTCGTTTTGCATTTCATGACTGCTCACCTGGCATTCACACTGCCTCATCTTTTCAGTACCAGGCAAAGACTTTCCTATCATAGAATCATAGAATAGTAGAGTTGGTAGAGGACTGTAAGGCCATTGAGTCCAACCCTCTGCTCAATGCAGGAACCCATCCTAAAGCGTACCTGACAAGTGGTTGTCCTGTCCGATCCCAGTTTAAAGATAAGGAACCATAAGAAGGGAAAGCAGGGGCCTTGAAGACTTAGAAAGCCTGGAAGAAGAGGAACATCTTAGCCCTTCAAATAGAGGGTGATTCTTTGGCAGTCCTTCAAATGGAGGATTGCTCTCTGTAAAAGAAGACACCTGACCACCCTATCATACCACGGCAAGTCTGCCTTTCTTTTTATCTGCCTCCTCCTGAACTGCTCTGAGGTATCTTCTGAAATTTGAGAAGGAGGAGAAGGTAATAGAATGTGCTTGGGGAACCTGCAGTGGGGAGAGACGCTCTCAAAGTGCCCTTCCTAAAGGTTCTAGGGACAATGCCATCCCACCTTTATGACATCAGCCACTATATCAGTCCCCTCCTCTGGGTAATGATTGGTGTAAAAGCTGCTGATGTCATAAGGCACCCTATTGTCCTGCCCCCAGTTTTCTTTGCCAGCCTAGCAACCAGCACACCTAAGGAAACAGGCCAAGGCAGCCATGTCTGGTTAACCTTATGCTGCGAGAGCTGACAATGACAGTCCAGGCGTAGCTGTCTTGGTGGGATTCCAGCCACCCATGAACCCTCTGAAAGGAAACAAGAAGAGGATGTTGGCAGAGGGAAGGATGTATGTGTGAGGCTCTGGACAACGGAAAGAAAAGTAGGGCAAAACCAAAAAGGGATGTGGCCCGCTATAGCCCTAGATTTTCATCCACAGCCCCACTGCTTTCTTTCTTTCTTTCTTTCTTTCTTTCTTTCTTTCTTTCTTTCTTTCTTTCTTTCTTTCTTTCTTTCTTTCTTCCTTCCTTCCTTCCTTCCTTCCTTCCTTCCTTCCTTCCTTCCTTCCTTCCTCAGTCTTGCAACTGGCAGATAACACAGTGGGACATACTTGGGATGGGACATAGTTACTCTGTCTAGCTGCTCCTATACCTATAACAATGCTAATGGAATGTGTGTGTGTGTGTGTGTGTGTGTGTGTGTGTGTGTGTGTTTGTGTAGAATTGTCCATTACATGCAAAATTGTCAATTTTATGACATGAAGACACTTAGCGTAATGATACTTTTTGTTCAGTAACAGGACAACAACATTTCCATTTTTTAGTTTCCAAAATTCCACAGGGGAGCATTCTGGGAATGTTGAATAGTAGCATGAGACACTCATGGCAAGACTGCATGGGCAGCCTCTGAGGGCCTCATGCAATCCATGGCTTGAGCAAAAACAATAACATTTATTGATTCATATCACTGTTGTGCCACTATCTAGCTTAGTTTCACCAGTTTCTACTTATTGTGAGCTTTTCCTTAGCTTTGTTTGGTCCTTTCATGCAAGAAAGAAAGAGCAACCTTCTCCTCATCTCTCATTCTCTCTTACTGTCAATGATGTTACGCTTACTCCGGTCAAGGAAGCTCGTAGCCTTGGCTTTATATTTGATTCCTCGCTCTCCTTTATTCCTCATATTGAGGCAGTAGCTAAATCTTGTCGATTTTTCCTGTATAGTATTGCCAGGATTCGATCATTTTTGTCTGTCTCTTCTGCCAAGACGCTTGTTCATGCGCTGGTTATTTCACGGTTGGACTACTGCAACCTTCTTCTCTCTGGCCTTCCTTCTTCCCACATCAGTCCGTTGGTTTTTGTTCACCTCTCTGCCGCAAAGATCATCTTCTTGGCTCGCCGCTCCGACCATGTTAGTCCGCTTCTGAAATCTCTTCATTGGCTTCCAATTCACTTCAGAATCCAATATAAACTTCTCCTGTTAACCTTCAAAGCTTTTCACGGTCTAGCTCCTTCCTATCTCTCCTCTCTCATCTCACACTATTGCCCCGCTCGTGCTCTTCGCTCCTCTGATGCCATGTTTCTCACCTGCCCAAGGGTCTCTACTTCCCTTGCTCGGCTTCGTCCATTTTCTTCTGCTGCCCCTTACGCCTGGAACGCTCTTCCAGAACATTTGAGAACTACAAGTTCAATTGCAGCTTTTAAAGCTCAACTAAAAACTTTTCTTTTTCCTAAAGCTTTTAAAACCTGATGTTGTGCGGACTTTATACTGTTAGTTTTACCCTACCCTGTACCTGCTTACCCTACCCTGTGCCTGTTGGCATTCTCTTCCCCTCCTTATTGTTTTACTATGATTTTATTAGATTGTAAGCCTATGCGGCAGGGCCTTACTATTTACTGTTTTACTCTGTACAGCACCATGTACATTGATGGTGCTATATAAATAAATAATAATAATAATAATAATAATAATAATATTTAAGAATAATACATTCTGATTTAGAAAGCTACCAGAGTTCTAGTCTTGATTCTTTAGGCTAGATTAAACCTGTGAAATAGTTCTGAAATTGTTCTTCTCTCTTTAACAGATTTTTTACACATAGAGGCCTAATGGCTAATAAAGGACCTTGTTATGCAGAACAGTAAGATCAGTGGTCTAGGATTCAAGGAACAAACCAGTAGCCAAACTTCATATACTGTTTGCTTTTATCTGTACGCTGCCCTGAAATCTTATTCATATAGGGCGGGATATAAATGTTTTAAATAAATAAATAATAAATAAAATATAAAATCTGCAAATATATTGTAAAGAGATGGCACAAAGACCAGTGACTGAACCCTTCCCGCCCCCCCCCAGTAATCCCAGTAAATGAAAATTACCAGCAGTTACGAAAACAAAATCCCAGGACCCCAAACTCAAGATGTTTTCAAGATGATAACACAGAATGTTGAACGGGCCAATTAATATGCATTTGAAAAAGGCGATCTGGGATAAATGTCAAGATCTGGAATGAACTGCTTTATGCACAGCTTGAATAGAAGAGCAGGGCGGGGTGGGTGGCTGGGGAGAAAGTAAATTAAAAAAGCAAACACCAGTGCAACTGACATTGGACCAAAAAAGAGATATTGTTCAAATTTGCTGCTTGTCACACTGTGCTAAGAAATAGGAAGACATTGAAGCATACAATGCATGTCTGCCTATTTGCCATGCTAGGCGAGGGAGCTGTTCCTCCTGGATTCCTACAAGGCAATTTGGGGGCCAGGAGACAGAGGGCTGACCTTTCTCAGGGAGGGCTACATGTAGTGTGCTCTTGCGTGTATAGATCTGGCAGTGCAGAGGATTAATCGTCTCTCTTTATTTTTCTCATGTTTCCTTGTTCCTTTTTACTATGCATTGGCTCCTTTCCCCAAATGTATTCAGTCTGTATCTTCTACTTTTGGTCCTTAAGAACAAATGCAGAGGATCCAAAATCAGACCTGTCTTTCCTCCTCCTTTCAAGCAGCCGTAGGGCTCCAGTTTTGATCAGAACGGTGGTGTCAGGGTTGCGGTGGAGTGTTTACTCCTGTCCCCTGATGTTTTTTTCTTTTCACATTTTGCCTGAATTCCACCACCCATCATGGCATGGCTTTAAATGGAAGGGGAAAAGATGGCACAGGGGGGAAATTAAACATCCCCTCCCCCAGCGCCTTTGCTCTGATAAACATGCAAACAAACAAACATGCAAAATGGTGGCTCCATAAAACAAGTCAACAAAACCAACACCTGGCGAACTGATCATGACTCCCCTGTGTCAAATTCCCTACACTGGGTTGTATCCAATGTTAGTCCTGTTTAGAATAGATCCATTGAAATGAATGGGACCCAGATTAGATCAACATTTTAACCCACTATTTGATTCCTCCTTATTCTCATCTTACTATTGTCCTGCAAGCCATTAATTTGGTACCTTCTTACTTTCTCAATTTGCTCTTCTGTTGCACAACTGGCATCTTTCTTTCTTTCTTTCTTTCTTTCTTTCTTTCTTTCTTTCTTTCTTTCTTTCTTTCTTTCTTTCTTTCTTCTCCTTACCTGAGGAATAATCTTCCTCCTAAGTTATGCATCATCCTGCACTCCCCATTTTTAAACATTACTTTAAAAACATTCTTTAACTCCCCCCCACCCCCCACCCCAGGTAAGACAATTTGGCTTTCAGCTTCCACTTTCTAGGTTTCTTTCTTCCCCATCATTATTCCCTAAGAGGAAATAGGCAATTTCTTTAATTAGGAAAGGCATCAAAACTAAAATTGCCAGTATCATATTGCCCTTATACAAATCTATTGTGCGACCAGAACTGTGTGCAGTTCTGATCGCCGTTCCTAAGAAAAAGGGTATATTCGAGTTTTTTAAAAATAATAATCCGGAAAAGGGCAAGTAAAATGATCAAGGGTCTGGAGCAGCTCCCCTATGAGGAAAGGTTACAACAACTTGGGCTGTTTAGCTTAGAAAAAAGCCAGGTAAGGAGAGACATGATAGAGGTGTACAAAATTATGTATTGTGTGAAGAAAGTGGATAGGGAGATGTTTTTCTCCCTCTCTCATAGTACTAGAACCTGTGGTCATCCCATGAAACTGATTTTTGGGAGATTCAGGACAGATAACAGGAAGTACTTCTTCAGACTTCAGTGTAGTGATGGCTATCCGTTTGGATGGCTTTAAAAGGGGATTAGACAAATTCGTGGAGAATAAGGCTATCAAGGCCTACTAGTTCTGATAGCTATATTATACCGCCAGTAACAGAGGCAGTATGTCTATGTACACCAGTTGCAGGGGGACATGAGTGGGAGGGTGCTGCTGCACATTATGTCCTATGAATGGGTTTCCCACAGGCAGCTGGTTGGACACTATGTGAACAGAATGCTGGACTAGATGGCTTATTTGTCTGATAGAGCATGGACAGACAATACAGTCTGTGAACTTGTAGGCTCATATCCTTTTAAGGATTGTTTATTACTTAGGTTATAAGGTGGGTGGACAACTTTTGGATTTTGGGGGGCATTTTCACCCCCAATCACTCCATGGACCCTAGTTCATGGGGTACCAATGGGCACCTGGAACTTTTTTTTTTTTTACCAAAAAGAAAAAAGAAAAAAAAAGGTTACGTTAGCTCCAGTCAGTGCTAAAAAGGCCAAATTTAGCTTGTTTGTCTCATTTAGTGCGCCATAATACTAAAGTAGCCATTTTTAAAACCTAAGACATAGCAGGGCGGCAGGGGATGTATGTGGCCCATAAACCACATGCTGCCCACCTCTGTTATTACTATGGAAAATAATAACAAATTAATAGCAGTAGCAACAGCATTTTTAAAATGAAAATAATGACACCCCCCTGCCTCATAGATTTTTTTATTTCCTGGAATTTCCCCTTCAAAATCCAACAACTTAATTCCTTTAGATTACCCTTGCCCAGCTCTAGTTGTGTTAGATTGCAACTCCTATCATTCCCAGCCAATATGACCATTGCTCATGCAGTCCCAACACATCTGGAGGGTGCTAGATTGAAGAAGACTGCTTTAGATAGTTAACACCCTTCTTAGTGACCAATAATGTTGGTCTTTTATGGATCTGCTGAAGTCCAAATGCACCATTGTGAAATGAAGTTAACACAATTTTGTGGGAGATGATGAAGCAGTGGCACATTTTGACATACTCTGAGACTATTACAGGGAGAATAGCTTTGGGAAATACAGGTCTCAGTGAGGGCCAAAGCTTTTAGACACCTCCAGAGTTTGGGGACGGGGAGGTAACTTGTAATGCTAATTGTTCCATTCATGTAAAGAGTGCTGAAGATTCCCACGTTTATTCAGCTTGTTCAAGCCTGTATGTAAACTAGGGATGTGCTCCGCTCCGATTAGGAGCGTAGAAGCAGTAGCGGATTGGCCTGCTCCGCCTTACCCAGAGGCGGAGTAGGAGCGGACCGCGGACCCCCTAGAAGCAAGGCGAAGAGAAGCGACCATTTTTCGGAGCTCCGAGTTCAGTCGGAGCGCTCCGGTCGCCATCTTGAAAACATTTCGCCATAGGATTGCATTGCGGCAAATAATCGCGCATAACTACATTGTTTTTGAAGCTATCGTTCTGGAAATTCTTGTGCACAGAGAGTCGTGGATGGGGGTCATTTTGAGACCACTCTCACCTCTCTGCGTGCTGTGGTTCACGTGCAATAATTTTTTAAAAATCGGGTCAACCGCGGGGCTCAAACGGCGTTTCGGCTTTTCGCCCATAGGATTGCATTGAGGGAAAGAATCGGGGATAACTGGGGGGGGGTTTAAGCTATCGTTCTGAAAATTCTTGTGCACAGAGAGTCGTGGATGGGGGTCATTTTGAGACCACTCTCAACTTTCTGCATCGTACGGGTCGCGGGCTAGAAGTTTTTTAAAAATCGGGTCAACCGCGGGGCTCAAACGGCGTTTCGGCTTTTCGCCCATAGGATTGCATTGAGGGAAAGAATCGGGGATAACTGGGGGGGGGTTTAAGCTATCGTTCTGAAAATTCTTGTGCACAGAGAGTCGTGGATGGGGGTCATTTTGAGACCACTCTCAACTTTCTGCATCGTACGGGTCGCGGGCTAGAAGTTTTTTAAAAATCGGCGGGAAAAATACCTTTTTCAAAGGGCTGAGGGGCAGAGTCAGCTCCCGGTCATGATGATCCCAAAGTTGGAGGAGGGCATAGGCAAAACAGGTAACTTGGGATTCTGGGAAACTTCTCTTTCTTCATCTGAACGGGCTTTTCCCCGTGTTTTTTAACACAGTAGCCCCACCAAATGCACAAACACAACCTGAAATCATATACTAAGCCAAGAATAAGAGATAGAAAACACAGCACTGCTCCCCACCCTAACCTTGGTGAACAACTGAATCGATGTGGTGCAAGGGGATGAGCTCCCCTAGGGCATCTCATCGTGGACGTGCCCCCACTCTCTCCTGCACTGGAAGGCCATAGAGCCTTCCAAAGAGAGTAAAACGGTGGAGCAATGCCTATCATGAGTTGAAGTGAATGGTCACTTTTCAGTGGTGGAGCAATGCCTGTTATGAGTTGAAGTGAGCGTTTTACTTCTTCTCAGAGCTGTTGGTGGCTGTCTTGAACTGGCAGCTACTTCCCCCTCCCCCGGGCACGTCCCCCTATTGCTGGTAAAAGACAGATATAGCCTTTTTTTTTTAATTCTTCTTGCTGTTTATTGAGCAACACTGCTGCTTTTAATTCCACCCCTCCTTTGTTTATTGATTGATTTATTCCATTTTATATGCATTACTGGCTTATCCTTGGCTCCCTTCCTTATGCCCCCAGAAATGCCAGCTGCATGCCTGCCTGCCTTCCCTCCCTCCTCCCCTGCCCACCTCGCAGGGATGTTGTGTGTGGGGTGCCCGATTTTCAAAAATTCGCCAAAAATCAGGGGATGATGGGATTGCCTTGAAACTTGGCGTGTGTGTGTATACGCCCATGAGGTGTCATGGTGCCAAACGTGAGGTTTCTAACTTCAACGGAAAAAAAGTTGTTTACTTTTTTAGCTTTCAATGCAACCCTATGGGGGGGCAAAAACGGAGCTCCGGATCCGGATCCGGAGCTCCGAGCGGAGCGGAGCGGAAGTGGGCGGAGCGGGGGCGGGGCGGAGCGACCCGCTCCGAAAAATGGCGGATCTGCAAGTGAAGCGGAGCGGGGGGTCCGTGCACACCCCTAATGTAAACCCTTGCCTATTATTTATGGACAGGGCAATCCAATTACACAGCTCTGATTCACAGATGCATCTCGACTTTCTTGAATCAAAGGAGAGGTCATTACAGCAATACCTTTTATCTGTTGCTATCGTTGACAGCTGTTTGATGGCAGGAAGGAGTCCTGCGTCAAGCCTTAAGACGTGTGTTGTGAACATGAAAGCAGATGCTGGTTTTGGAACCAGATAAGATAATGGTGGACTGAAAAACAGATCTCTAAAAAGGGATTGGGGGCTGCATTGGTTTACTGTCTCCCCGAGCCACCTCTGAGAAAACTGGCGCAAAAGATATTGGCTGACCACAAGTGGATAATAATTGTACATGAGACAGTTGTGTGATGAAGCATCTGAAAACCATGCAGCTTTAAGCTACTTGTTGAAAAATTCATGGAGTTTACAGAATTTACACAAAAGTAGACATACCACTTTCTATTCCCTTTCTGGAGACAAAAACACAGCCAGGGCATAAAATATCCCCACAATCTATTGATTTTGCCAAGCGACACACTGTGGTGTTAAAATGCCCCCAGGCTTTCCCCAAAGACAATTGGACCAGGGAAGCAGGCTTAAGTACTCTGGGTGTCGGTAGGTTGGCACAGCCATGGGATTTCATTGGGGGGAACATTTACCTCACCAGAGACAGATTTCTTAAGGGATTAGAAGAGCATTCCAACTGCCAAAAAATAAATAAAAAATAAATGTTAGCTCTTAGTAATAATAAAGTTTTACCTTGACAGTTTATGATGCTTTTCTAATCTTTGTAATATTTTGAATTTAAAATATGGACGCTCAACTGACTGTCCATTGGATTGTGAACAGGGTTGAGGATGCTGATCCTGACTGATGCTCCCGTGACATCAGAATAGTGCATTAGGTTTCCCATGCCACTTTGCAACAGGCAGTAGTCCAGTGATCTTTCTCTACCTGTAGAGTCACTGAGGAAAGTATTTCAGAGAACAAAGCTATGGTCCCTGGAAGAGCATCCTGGGAAACAGGATTGTTCAGGGTCCCCCCACCCACCCACACTGATGCCATAGACACTGCTATGACCTTGGGAGGGTGTCTCTGAGTTCTGATCCCTCTTCCCCTTGCAGCTGCCATGGAAAGAACCACACCACCTGCTTCCCAAGGTCACAGATGCAGCCTTGGAGGGAAGGAAAAGTGGGCAGGGAGGGGAAGGGCCAGGTTGCAAGAATTCCTTTGGCTTCTCCAGCCGGAGCCCAACCCTTGCCAGCCCATCTCCTCTAGATGCTCTCAAAAGCCCAGCTAGAGGTAACACTCAAAATGTTTCAAGGATGTTTTAATCATGTATGCTATGTTTTAAATCAGTTTTTAATGTGTTTTATACTCACTATTGTTCCCTGCCTCGATCCAAGTGGAGAGGTGGGTAAGAAATATATTATTATTATTATTATTATTATTATTATTATTATTATTATTATTATTATTAAAAGGAGGCTATAGAGGCAAAAACAAACAAACCCCTCTATCATTCTCCCTCCCTGCTGGCAACAGTCCTGTGCAAGAAATAATAGAACTGATGAAGATTTGGCTGTTTCCCAGGAGGATCTGCACTGAAGCATATATTCTCCATCAAATGTCTTCTCACTGATGTTTCAGTAGAAAACAAAATAATAACAAAAGCCTCACGCAGCTGCTAAATTGCACAATATTATACCAGCAGAGAAAAATCGCTATTTGCAACTCCCCGTGGGGCTCAGTTGATATTCTGGTGGATGTTGTCTATTGCAAACATTATTTAAATATGTGCATCTTTGCCAGAAAAGTAAAATGAAACAAAATGTTGCTGACTACCAGAAATACATCAACATAACTTGAAAATATCTGTCTGTCTGTCTATCCTATCTAACATCATCTACCTATCTATTATAAGCAAATGCCAATGCTGTAATAGTGTGTGTGGCCATAGCTAGACCTAAGGTTTATCCCTGGATCGTCCAGGGGTCAAACCTGTTCATCTAGGTGACACACAGGGGATCCAATGCTCAGGCAGGGGCGAACCCTGGATGATCCCAGGATAAACCTTAGGTCTAGCTGTGGCCTCCGTGTGTGTGTGTGTGTGTGTGTGTGTGTGTGTGTGTGTGTGTGTGTGGCAAATCTTTTCTAAAAGCAACAATACATGGAAGTTGTATTTTTAGCTCTGGGTGTGATAAATATTCAGCTGCTAAGCAGATGATTCTGAATATTCTCTAGACCTTGCAAATTACATATCTATGGACAATGAACACATGGCAGAAGATGATCAGGGTCCTGCTCACTGGTCCTGCTCTCAACCTCCGGATGGTCATCTGACCTACTGCACAGTCTATGCATGTATAAGCTGTCTGTGGTACGGATTACATAGAAAGAGCCTTTGCATAAACACTTGGTATGGGGGGCAGGGCCTGTGCAGAAGGAGATGTTGGAGCAGAGCCAATGAGCACAGTCCTGACACCCCAATGCATACTTTCAATTGTCCCTGGCTGCACAGAGCTTTGGTGTCTCCCCTAGAGATATATATGTAATGTACATGCAGCACAACCCCAGCTTGTTTACTCAGAGATAAGTCCCAGTGTGTTCAATGGGACAAATCCTAGTAATTATGATTAGGATTGCAGCCTAAAAACCAAAGAATTCTAAAAGTCTACTTCTCTTTCTTGAAAGGTGGAACTCTCAATATTTTCTGAACTTTTAACTGAATAGGGTATTACAAAACTCCAAGGGTTGGATCCAGATTTAGTCATACTTAGAGGAATCCCATTGAAATCAATTGGATTGAAATGGGACATGGCTAATTTAAATCACATTGATTTCAAAGAATCTGCTCTGACTAAATCGGGATCCAACCCCAGAACTTGAACACAAGGGGACTTAGTTGCTAGCCAATATTTGCTAAGTTGGGGCAGAATGGCACGGTTAGTCCTTACCACGGCCATAGAAAAGTGGGTCCCATGAAATTAGGGTACTGTTGAAAGGCCCTTATGTAAATGTGAATTCCTCCAGATTAGTGGTTTTTAAACTGTCCACATGAATGTTTCTGCCATAGAACTCCTGTTTGTTGCCAATGATTCCGGCAATGTTTTGAGATGCCCATTTAGTTTACATGGGCTTCACTATTACCCTGGCTGAACTGACAGAGTGTACTAGGGTGTTCTAGACCAGTGGTCCAACTGGTGGGTTGTGACACAAAAGTGGGTTGTGAGATCAGTCCAGATGAGTAGCGGCAAAGCTTTTGCCGCCAAGTTGCGCATGGAGACCATTGTGAAAATGGGTTCCATGTTGCCGGTAGGGAGTCCGAGGTAGGTCTTAGGTCTGGACCAGTTGAAGCCCCACTGTTCTAAAGCTGAAGATACTAGAACACTTAAAAAATAGCAAGTGAAATGTTAATTAAAATGAAATGCTCATAAAGTGTGGAACAGAGAATGAATCAGATGGCCTGGAATAAATTAGAAGGCGCTTAGGTGATGGACTGATAAATCAGAGAAAGTGTGACACAGAGATTATTCAGTGTTTGGAACAGCAAGGAGTCCAGCTCTTTGAAAGGATAAGAGGCCACTCAGAAGACTACATTTCCAGTGTATCACAGCCTCATGGAATGTAAGCAGTGCTATTCTTCCTTTATTAAGCACTCTAAATAGACTTTCTGAAGGAGGTTTAATATTAAATCTAATAGCACCACCATAATCTGACTGCAAAAATGTTACTATCATAACCCCGAACAATTGCCACTGGCAGTCCTCTACTATTTATTTATTTATTTTTAATTGTTGTTGTTGTGCTCTAGGTGGTTTGGATTCTGGTGGTTTGGATTCTGCCACCCAGAGGATGCTGAGGACCAACTTGGGACCAGGATCCTAGCAGACCGCCTTCCCTTATGTATACCCAGATGACATTTATGATCTTCAGAGGAGGTCTTGCTGGCCATTCTGAAACAAATGGAATGTCGCCATGAAGAACCTCAGCTGTAACTTATTTTGGTTTTATATGATTTTTTTTTTAACTTTTATAGTTTTGTATTATGTTCTCGCACTGTATTTTATGGCTTTAATTGTGAACTGCCCAGAGAGCCTCAGCTATTGGGCAGTATAAAAATATAAATAAATAAATTGGATGATCAATCAATTGCATTATGTTTCACTGAAAGCACAATACCTCGCCAACTCCTGTTTTACTTGAACTTTAGCCCACTCCCAACCATACATCCCCCTCCCCACTGCCCCACTCAATGTGGGAGTTGTGTGGTAATATCACTAGGTGTCTGTGGCCAATTGCATGAGTTTTAACTGGTAACCCTCATCCCCAGGAGGGAGGGCAGTGGTCAAGTAGGGAATATTGTGACACATTCTCCAGTGAGGTGGGACTGCAGTACAAGGAACTGGTTCCCCTGCTGCTAAACATGTTTGGGAGGAGGCAATAGTTGACAACTATCTCCAGGATATTGGTCTGTAGGTCACCCTTGCTTCCCTCCCTCTAACACAGTGCAAGATTATTTCTCTCTCATCTGTTATGTGTAGACCAAGAGTGGACAACTCCAGCAGGTCTGGGGACCATATTTGGCCCCTGAACTCCCAAGCTAAATTTGACCTTTTTGGTGCTCTACAGTGCTCTGGATCCCATTTGCCCATCCTTAGTGAGATTTCTATTCATAATAGAAAGGAGTGCCATAAACTTGCTATTGGGGGGAATTCGCAAGAGCGGCCTATGGGCCTGAGGTTCTGGAGAGTTGGAGTGTACAGTGCCCTGAAGCTGTCAGAGAGCTTGCTTTATAGAGCAACTAACAGAATAGTTATAGATATGCATTCCCACACTTGAGCTTCAAAGCAGGGGGAGCATGTTGGGTTATTGTGCCAGAACTTTTCTCTCTCTGGAACTCTGTTTGTGCTCAGAAACAAACACACATCACGCAGGTCTTACACAGCAGAGCTGGTTTATTTCCTTCAGGCTTCTGTGCAGTTCAATTCAGATCAGTTCACATCAGCACACTGAGGCATACACAGAGAGCAGTGATCAGAGAGCAGTGATCAGAGCCATTTTACACAAGTGAGAAAAATATATACAGATCTACACAATTCTTATCTACATTACATACAGCTGTGATGAGGCTAACTTAGAATCTTGGCAAGGTTCCCAGAACAGCCTCTATCTCAAGGTAATTGCCCACAGATAGACTTTCTCTGTTTAACCCTGAGATAGCCATACACACACAATTTTAATGACTAAGCAAGTATTTCTTTTCATATACTTAACAGAGCACTCATTCAGCACACTTTTTTTAATAGTACCAAGCTGGTACAGGTGGAGGGGAGCAGATGTGTCACTGGTTGTCATTCACACCACAGACCTATCTATTAAGTGTCTGTGGGGCTCACACAACTGCCTTCTGCATGCTGACAGCAATGGCAACAACAGCTCTTATTAGTTGGGGGGGAAATGATGCTCCCTTGCAGCAACATTGGCGCATCGTTGTAGGAAGCCTGATTAAATTACTGCAAAAGACACAAGTAGCACACACTTGAGAATGAGGTTGCGCTTCCGCAGGACAGTATTTGAGGTTCAGCCCTGTTCTAGAGCGCATGCTTCCTAGGTTTGTGCAAGCCACACCTGCTGAAATTCTCTCTTGTATGCAACAATTCAAGAGGCAGGAGCCTCGTCTTCTTTTGCATCTGACCACCTCAGTGCTACCTCGTTGATTTTCAGGGACGCTCGTTACTTTAAGCTAGGGTGACCATATGAAAAGGAGGTCAGGGCTCCTGTATCTTTAACAGTTGCATTGAAAAGGGAATTTCAGCAGGTGTCATTTGTACGTATGGAGAACCTGGTGAAATTCCCTCTTCAGTTAAAGCTGCAGGTGCCCTGCCTTCTTTTAAATCTGGTCACTCTAGTATAGCTCCTGCAGCTTTAACTGTTGTGATGAACAGGGAATTTCACCAGGTTCTCTATATATACAAATGGCATCTGCTGAAATCTCCTTTTCTATGCAACTGTTAAAGATATAGGAGCCTGGTCCTCTTTTTCATATGGTCACCCTACTTTAAGCAGATCTTAGAAAGCTGCAGGATCTGGGTTGGATCCAGGATCTGCCTTCTGTTAATGGAATGGCTGTGCTCACAGAAGGTGCCTTCGTCCGATTTTGCGGTGGGTGGGGTGGGGATGGGATCCCTCCTGCATCATATCTAGCCCCATTCAGCAGGTTCCCCTGACATAGTGTGTAGCATTTTCAGGGGTTGGAAAGGCTGCTGTGAGAAGGAGGGGCAAGAAATCTACTCCCTCACCCCAGTCCAGTTGCACGCGCCTAAATCTGGGTTCAAGCCAATTTTTTTTAATTAAAAAAGCACAATTGTGATTATTGTATAACTCATAATAAAACAATAGCACTCTTACCAGCACAAGATAACAGGTGCCTCTGGGGTTTGGTTCAGAAGCAAAGGGACAGGAGCCATTGCCATTGCTTGTCAGCATGCCCAACAAAGAATGATAACTGATGCCAAAAGAATCTAACAATCAGATAAGCCCTTTAGCTCATCAATCAAAGAGCTCAGCTGTTTGGAATGCTAGAACCACCGTAAACACTTGTTTCAAATCTGTAGGCATTTGCTGCACTGAAATGATGTACTATGCAGGAAGAAGTGGGGGGATGAAATAGTAAAAAGAGGCATTTCATCAGAGATTCCGGAAAGAACAATTCCAAATGACTGACGAGAAGATGTGATTATCTGGTGAAATGAAGGAACTCTGCTAAGATTTCCAAAAGGATGAGGAAAGTAAACAAACCTGTGGATTAAACACCCCACAAATATTTTGGATCTGATTTAATTAAATTATTGGATTTAGGGTCTGATCACTAGTATAGCCTATTGGAGTTGGTCGAAAGCCAACTATTTGCTTTTTGGATCTTTTATTCATGAGTTTTTCCAAAGAGTGTCATTAAAAGAACTGATAAATTTCTCCTTATAGGAGTGTAATGCATTTGCATTTCTATCCTGCAATAGTAAGTCCAAACAAAGACTCATGTAATGACTTTCAAAGAGCAGAGACTGGTAGCTCCGATTTCAGTGGGGCTGTGAATCCATTCTGGGTTTTGGCCAGAACCAGCCAGAACTCTAAAGAACTAACCTATGCACTGAATCCTAACCCCCAAATAGCTTCTTTAGATTTCTGGCTGGTGCTGACTGAAACCTGGAATGAATTTAAAGCCCCACTGAAACTGGAGCCATCAGCCTTCATTGCTTCCCAAATGTAAAAAAAAGAAAAAAGAGTCTCTCCTTAAAAACTCTATACTAAAATGCAAGAAATGCCTTTTAGGTATTTTATTTTGTGGATTTATAAATTTAGGAGTCAACATTTGACCCAAACAGGATCTCCAAGGCAATGTACAATTAAATATTAATGAAATATTTAGGGCCATACAACTTACATTGAAAAATATGTCATTAAATGTTCTATGATATATATATATTTAAAACTCTATAGCCTATTTGCATGATCACATAACCTACCGTGGTATATTCCAGTGGCTGTTTTGAATTTTCATGCCTTGTTGTGTTGTCCGAGCTCTGTAAACTTTGAGGAGAGGATCAACATTTTAAATGACTTCACAAACAGAGAGCACTTGGTTCAGACATTGAAAACAACCTCGTTCGTTTATTCGTTTCCGACTCTTTGTGACTTCATGGACCAGCCCACGCCAGAGCTTTCTGTCGGCTGTTGCCACCCCTAGCTCCCGCAAGGTCAAGTCTGTCCCCTCCAGAATATCATCCATCCATCTTGCCCTTGGTCGGCCCCTCTTCCTTTTGCCTTCCACTTTCCCTAGCATCAGCCTCTTCTCCAGGGTATCCTGTCTTCTCATTATGTGGCCAAAGTACTTCAGTTTTGCCTTTAATACCATTCCCTCAAGTGAGCAGTCTGGCTTTTTTTTCCTGGAGTATGGACTGGTTTGATCTTCTTGCAGTCCAAGGCACTCTCAGAATTTTCCTCCAACACCACACGACAAGGTAACGATCTCCTTTGCTGGAGTGAAAACAACCTATGGTTTATTAAACATGGGTTGTTGATAATGAAATGAAAGCGAGTGAGAGTGTTGGCTTCCATCTGCCTGTCTGCTCTTGCTGAGTTAAATAATCCAGAGACACTCCATCTCTGGTTTGTTTATTGTGTTGTCTGAACCTGGAATTGGAGGTTGTTGTGGGGAAGAACAACCCAGACTTGTAACTCAGGAACAAACCATGGTTTAAACCTCTGGATGGTTCTTCTCCAAACAGCCTCCAATTTTGGGTCTGGATGTCACAATAAACAACCCAGGGATGGAATATATTTCTTGAGATTAAAAGCCCTAGATATTTAAAGTGGGTTGCTGCCCACTAGAAGGGCCAGTTCCAGCCTGTCCTCTTAGGAATTTGTTCCATTGACATGGTCGGATTTGTCCCAATTTTTCTTATACTCTGATTATATTTTTGATGGTTTTAAATTTTGCATACTTTTTAGTGTTCACTGTTTTTAACTTTTATAAACCACCCAGAGTGTTTCAGTTATGGGGCGGTATATACATATTATTATTATTATTATTATTATTATTATTATTATTATTATTATTATTATTATTATTATTTCCCACATCCTAAGTTATTTATAGAGTCCATCAGACTTGGCAAACTTACACACTGACTATCCAGAAACAGCAACACATCACTGGTATATTGTGCAAGTTTTGATTGCCAACTCTAAGAGCAATTCCTTTGATTTTTGAATCCTGCCATATAGCACATGCCAGTGGTTCAAGAACAATGTCAAACAGAATGGGGGAAAGTGGGCAACCCTGTTTTGTGCCTTTTCAAATGCTAAAGAGAGGGGATATTAATCCATTGGTTGTTACTCGTGCCTGGGTACAAAATACAAGATTTTGACCCAATTTACAAAATCTGTGGGCAGGCCCAGACTCTCCAGAACCCGGTGCAGACATCCTCAATGGACTCTCTCAAAGGCTTTCTCTGCATCTAGCAAAAGGATCATGTGCAGAGAAGGCAACTTCCTACTTTCTGTCATAATATTGACCAGAAGGTATAAATGACTTCCAAACACTAAAAGCTAGTGTGGCTCCTGCCTTTTATATACCACTTTCATAGTGGAATGTCCTGCTTGGTGTAGATGATCCCTTAGTATGCCAGCTCAGTATTTAAACCTTAATTATGCTTTTAAAATCAGTTCCCACTCCAGGTTTCATAAAAATGCTAAGTATGCTGCAGTGCTAATGATCACTTTCAGAAGAAAGTAAAAGCGTGCGGGTGGTGTTTCTTCAGAAAACCATTCCACACAATTGGTATATAAAAAAATCTTGAATGTGCTTAGTCATGAATAGCTCTTTTGGTTATAGGTCATCCTGTGTGTTATTTTTGGCACTTCTCTGTCATGGTGAGTATTGCTTGACATTTACTTGAATTAATAAAAGGCAAAGAAAAACAAGGACATTTTTTGTGTGTGATTTCATAGAATTCCACCCCCCTCCCTCCCTCCCTGCTTGTTTTAAGAGCTAATGGAGAGTGGTGTTTTGTTCAACCTCCTCTAGAAGGGTTTTCACTCCCTCTAAAGAATCAGGTTCATATCTTGGAGGTGCTTATAAATCCATCTTTTTCATTAGGTCCAAGGTACCTTAGGGAGCGCATCCTCCCCTATGTTCCAGGCTGCCACTTAACGCCCTTGGAGTGTCATCCGCTGTGACGGCCAAATGTGAGATTGGCAGTCACACACCAGAGGACCTTTTCCTTTGCCATCCCTCAGCTGTGGAATGACCTGCTGGGTGAAATGTGCCTGCTGACTTCTTTGAATGTCTTTAAGCAAGCATTAAAGACTCTGTTATTCTGGCAGGCCTTCCCTTTTTATATATAATCTTATTGCTCACTATTATATATTGGTTTTATGCTGTATGGTTTTATTGATTTTTTTTTTAGCTTTTAAAATTGTTTTAACATATTTATGCTACCCATGGTAGTTTATTGATTGTTTTTATCTTGTTTAAATTGTTTCAACTTTGTATGCTGCCCTAGGGTATTTTGCAGATAGGAGGTTTATAAATTGAATGATGATGATGATGATGATGATGATGATGATGATGATGATGATGTGTTCCATGGAACACATTTTACCAACATAGACTGGTATGTCAGCTATGACTCTGGAGACAACGTGGTTTCAGTGATCCATTCCCTGGTAACAGTGGAAGCTGGTGGCTCCAATGTCAGTGGGATGGTGAATCCGCTCTGGGTACCAGTCAAAACCAGTCAGAACGCTAAAGGAACTAGCCAAGGTGCCTACAAGCACCGTGTTGGAGACCCTAGTCATACAGTTACCATGACTGCTGCTCACTGACACCCCAATTTTGCTTCTGTGTAAAGTGAGAAACAGTCCTTAGAGCAGCTTCATGAAGTTAGGTTGAGCCAATGTTCAACGGTATGCTCCACGCGCAAGAACAGGTGCTGCCACATGTTGCCTGCCCACTCAGGCTCCAGAGCTTGCTGATGTAATAATAGCTGGCATCTTTGGCACCTGTGCAGTGGCACTGAGAGCCTGGAGTCGAAAGATGCTGCTGTGTTATCCACTGATTTACAAGAACATCTTTCTCCATGTATGTTTAGTGAAAGAAGTTGCCTCTCAGATGCCAGGATGCAGAAGTAACAAGCATTCTTTGACATTTGGAGGAACCTTTTTTTTAGTACCCTTGCCTGATCTTCTGATCGAATGGCAAGAGACCAAATCAATTATAAATGGAAGCACTTCGCTTTACATGTCTGCTGAAGGGTATGAGCAAAGGTTGCCAATGTAAAATAGCGCAAAGCCTTGGAGGGTAGATAGGCAACTTTTAAGGTGTGTGAGAAGACTGGTTAAAAAGGCTAAGCAATACAGACCGCACTTTTCCTGTAAGGAGTACGTTCGATAAATTATTCAAGACTCCATTTTTTTTGTCAGCAGCCTCTAAAAACCCTCACCTTGAGAACTGTCTACATGGTTTCCTCCACAGGAGATTACTGCCGACAGCTGCTTACGCTATGATGAAACCAAATGACAGGGTTGGAGAAGATTTCCAGATTACCTTTAGTCTGGAATGCATCACTTCTGAGTGACATTGATTTTGGATGACACGGTTGGGAAAGGAAATATTTTAAAAATGTAGGGGTTGGATCCAGGATTTGCCTCCCATGAAAGGAATGCATAGCATTTGTGGGCTCAAGAGCTGTATATGAACTGTAGATGAGTAAGGTCCAGTGGCAAGTGAGCCTAATGAGAAAAGGAGTCCAAGATGGGTGGGAGTATTTAAAAAAGGAAATTTTAAAGGCACAATTACAAACAATTCCAACAAGGAGAAAAGATAGAAGACAACAAAGGAAACCAATGTGGCTCCACAAAAAACTTAGAGATGACCTAAAAACAACAAAAGGATACATATAGGAAGTGGAAGGAAGGCCAGGCTACAAAAGAAGAGTACAGACAGGTGGCACAGAAGTGCTGAAATGGTGTCAGGAAGGCTAAAGCTGAGAATGAGCTGAGATGGGATGCTAAAAGCAATAAAAAGGCTTTCTTCAGATACGTGAATAGTAAAAGATAGAGGAAAGAAATGGTGGTTCAACTGCTTAATGAGGATGGCAAATTGATAAGCGATGACAAAGAAAAGGCCGAAGTGCTCAATTCCTACTTTGGCTCATTCTTCTCCCAAAAGTGGGTCTATGACCCCCCTGGAAAAAGTGAAGTACAAGCTGAAGGGGCAGGATTACAGTTTGAGATTGAAAATCAAATGGTCAAGGAATACCTAATTTCTTTGAATACATTCAAATCTCCAGGACCCGATGAACTGCATCCTAGAGTAATGAAGGCACTAGCAGAAGAACTCTCAGAACCTTTGTCTATTATCTTTGCGAAATCGTGGAAGATGGGTGAGGTGCCAGATGACTGGAGGAGGGCTAACGTCCCTATCTTCAAAAAGGGCCAAAAGGAGGAACCTGGGAACTATAGACCAGTCAGTCTGATATCCACTCCTGGGAAATTTTTGGAGCAGATTATAAAGAAGTCAAACAATGCAGTGATTATTAGAAAATTACTAGAAAGTAATTACTTTTAAGTGATTACTTGAAAACAATGCAGTGATTACTAGAAGCCAGCATGGATTTGTCAAGAACAAATCCTGTCAGACTAATCTGATATCATTTTTTGATTGGGTAACTTCCCTTGTGGACTGTGGGAATGCTGTGGACCTCATATATCTTGACTTCAGCAAAGCTTTTGACAAAGTGCCCCATGACATTCTGATTAACAAACTAGCTAAAAGTGGGCTAGATGGAACAACTATTAGGTGGATCCACAGTTGGCTACAGAATTGGACTCAAAGAGTGCTTATCAATGGTACCTTCTCAAACTGGGGGGAGGTAATGAGTGGTGTACCGCAGGGCTCAGTCCTGAGCCCAGTGCTCTTCAACATTTTTATTAGTGATTTGGATGAGGAGGTGCAGGGAATGCTTATCAAATTTGCAGATGACACAGAATTGGGTGGGATAGCTAATACCCCGGAAGACAGAAGCAAACTTCAAAATGATCTTGATAGGCTGGATGGCCGGGTTGAAAACAATAGAATTAAATTTTATAGGGATAAATGCCAAGTTCTAAATCTAGGAAAAGAAACCAAATTCACAGTTACAAGATGGGGGATACTTGGCTCAGCAATACTACAAATGAGAAGGATCTTGGAATTGTTGTAGATCACAAGCTGAATATGAGCCACAGTGTGATGTGGCTGCAAAAAAAGTAAATGTTATTTTGGGCTGCATTAATAGAAGTATACCTTCCAAATTATGAGAGGTACAGGTTCCCCTCTATTCGGCACTTGTTAGGCCTCATCTTGAGTATTGTGTCCAGTTATGGGCACCACACTCCAAGAAGGATGCAGACAAGCTGGAGCGTGTTCCGAGGAGGGCAACGAGGATGATCAGGGGTCTAGAAACTAAGCCCTATGAGGAGAGACTGAAAGAACTGGGCATGTTTAGCCTGGAGAAGAGAAGATTGAGGAGAGACATGATAGTACTCTTCAAATACTTGAAAGGTTGTCACACAGAGGAGGACCAGGAACTCTTCTCAATCATCCCAGAGTGCAGGACATGGACTAATGGGCTCAAGTTACAGGAAGCCAGATTCCATTTGGACATCAGGAATATCTTCCTGACTGTTAGAGCAGTACAACAACGGAACCAGTTACCTAGGCAGGTTGTGGGCTCTCCCACACTTGAGGCATTCAAGAGGCAGCTGGACAACCATCTGTCAGGGATGCTTTAGGGTGGATTCCTGCATTGAGCAGGGGGTTGGACTTGATGGCCATGTAGGCCCCTTCCAACTCTGCTATTCTATGATTCTATGATAACACTTGAATATGTGAAAAGTGCCTTTCGTTCAAGTAATGACAGGAGTCCAGCAATGGGGGTGGGAGTGGATGGCCAGCTCCTTGTTTGGGGAGGTGCTTGCCCCCCTGCCCCCTCTAGTACCACCCCTGGGGATGGAGCAGCTTCCATGAGAAGGCAGGGACAAGAAAGTCCACTTCTGTCAGTGCAGTTGATCCATCATAAAGCTAGATCTAATCCCTTATCTGTATTCAAGTCAAATAATGTGTATTGTTTAGTAGCAAGAGGGCCTTTCTACTGGCAGCAATTAGTTGATTCCAGGTGGTGAAGGGAAGAGACCAAATTAGGCAAGCAGACTTAGCTCGGATAATAAATTGGCCACAACTTTATTGACTTTCACTTGAATAGGTTTGGCAGAAGCACGGGGCGTGGGTTCTGTCAGTGGCCTGCCGGCCTGCTGTCCAATTCCCCACTCCTGGCCCACATTTAAACTGTTAATATTGTGCTAATTTACAACAGATTACTTGCTGCTAATTGCTTAGAATATAATCAAGGAACATCATCGGTTGGGTGGGTGGGAATTTTGTTTCTGTACTGTCACTTTGGCCTGCTGCTGCTGTCCCATAATAGTGACGAACAGCTTCCACTTTCTTCACATGGTGAAGAAAGAGGAAGCAGCAAAGACCAGGAGTGTCACTAGATGAGTGTTTTATTGCATGCTCACGGTTTTTCGTGGGTCCTTTTGATGACGCTGTCTGCATCTCCCACCTCTCCCACTCCTTCTGGTCTTTCCACGACAAAATAAGACCCCAGTAAATCCATTTTTTTTTTGGTGGGGGGAAGCAAAACTTGCTGCCATTTCCTTCTGCGTGCAGGAAAGCGCCCACTGAATGGACCACATGAATCATCATCAGACGGGGCGGGGCGGGGGAAGGGAATCGTATTTCCGTACTGTCACTTTGCCCTTCTGCTGCTGTCCCACAATAGTGATGAGGAAGCAACAATGACCACATGGCCCATTCAGTGGGTGTTTTTATCGCACTGCTTTTCCTGCACACAGCTGGAAATGGTGGCAAGTTTCGCTTCCAAAAGAAGAAAAAATTGGGAGGAGATATTACGAGGTAGGAAAAGTTTATACAGCTCATTGCGTATGGTTCCATTACATTTTGGATGGAGACAATTTTCCCCTCCAGGGAGGCTCATTCTACTTTTGTCTCTGACAGACAGCTTTGCAGTGTTTTGTATGGGTTTTAAAAGTGGCCAACACTGGGACAAAAGTAGTATGTGTACTTCTCATGTATGCTCATGACAAGAGTCCGCCTCATGCTGTACACGAGCCTTCTCCAACTTGGTGCTCTTCTGATGTTTGGGAATACACCTCCCATCATCGCTGACCCTTGGCAATGCTGGCTGGGGCTGGTGGGAGTTGTAGTCCAAACCATCTGTCGAACACTGGGTTGGGGCAGGCTGCTCTACACCATGAAGAGGTCTTTTGTCATGAGAGCCAACGTTTACAGTGACTTATTGGCTCAGAGCCTGCAACCTAGCACAGCAAGGCTGCCAGTGAACAACAGAAAATAGGAGACACGTGACACTGGGTAGCGAAAGCCAGCAGGATGATTTACACAACAGCTTCTGAGCAGAAACAATCTGACCTAGTGAGTTCTTTGCAATTCAGAAGCAGTACCCTAAAAGGTTTGCAAGCTATTTGCAGCTATTTGTAATGCACCCTTCTGCCGGCTGATAAGTCTCTTTTACGCACATTACAAAACGGCAAAAAATTGTTACCCCAGGAAATTGTTTCATTTGAAAGAAATCAGTGCAGACGGATCGATTCCAGTGAGACAATCATAATTTTAACCTGAACTTTCATACAGTCTATGTATGAACCATTGTATTTTATCTAGTAAAATCAGCTAATTTAGATGGCTACTATTCCCACACACAAATGGTCAGATATGTGTACGGACTTATCCAAAAAAGGGGGGGGGGAAGAAGAAGAAGAAGAAGAAGAAGAAGAAGAAGAAGAAGAAGAAGAAGAAGAAGAAGAAGAAGAAGAAGAAGAAGAAGAAGAAGAAGAAGAAGCCATCTCCGGCATTAATTCTAGAAGAACTTTAGGCTGCACCAACAAGTTTTATGGGCATTTTAAAGCTCATTAAGCTGATCTGGTTGCAAATTATTGCACTGTAATACGTTGTGCAATTTCTGCCACAGAAGGAGGATGCAGAGGTAAAAAGTGATTTACGAAGTGAGAATTCAAGCAGTAATTTATTCCCAAATTAGAAAACATTCATCTTCTAAGGCTTGCTTTGTTATTTGTGTCTGCTGTAGCCATAAAATTCAGCAATGTGCCTGTGAAATTCACATGCCTTCAAAAATTAGGCATTTTGGTGCTTTATTCGTGCAAAATAGAACAGGAAACACATAAAACAAATAATCTTATATAAGAATACAGAAGTACAGGGCTTATATTACTCAAGATTTACCAGACCTATTTTGCTTATTTTTGTTTTAAACTGAAGCTTGAGCAGTGTAGACAAACAGAAAGTTTTGAAATTTCAGAAAAGATCAAAGCTCGAGCTTTGGGCAGCTCCGGAAGGGAGAAGACAGAGGAATGAGGCAAAGGCAGGCGAATGCATATGCCCCACACTGTGCATGAACTGTAATATGTGACCCAGTGTGTGTGTCTGCACATGTCATAATGGTAACCCCTGTGAGCTGTTAGAGTGCTGGGCCAATGAAAAGTCAGCACAGAATGTTGGGAAAGGGGCTGAAGAGAAGTCAGTTGATGACAGTTAGAGAAGGAGAAAAAGAAGCTGAGGAGAAAGAGATGGAAGGACATCAGAGAGGCAACACAGAGAGAGAGAGAAATCTTACATCACGTGTTTTCGACCTCAGACTTCAAGAAATGGTAAACGATCTTTTTAAAAAGCACATTTTTTGTGTTCACTTTTGCCAATTTATTTATAGTAGATTTATTTTAAAACTGTAACGTTGAAGTCGCAAGGGAAATAGGCAAACTTATTTTTATCCAATCATTCTCTCAGGCTGCTAGCCCCTGTGGTGATTTGGGATTTGCACTAGTATAATATAATACAACAATGCGAAGTCAATGGAGCTTCCTTTCTTTCATCCCTACATGGGGGTGGGGTGGGTGGATTTCATGAAGCAAATAGGAGGGGAGAGGTTTAATCCTTCCCTTCTGGTGCACCCTGGTCTCCGTCTGAATTGGGGCCATGCACAGTTGCTCTGAAGAGAGAGAGAAAAGATATGGCTGAGCCTCATACGACACAACTGACATGATATATAGTTCACCCCTAGGGATGAAGTTGTTGATGTGCAACCTAAACAGATGACATATTTAGTGTACTTTGTAACCTTGGCCTTATTCCCATGAATATATTCAGCCAAATCACGGACCAAGAAGCTTTCATCATTGTATGTGGGCTTCAATAGTGACAATGGGTTAGTTTCAGGTGTAGTCATACTTAGACATGATGATGGGATCCATCCCAGTATTCTCTGTAACACAATCTTTCTATTTTTCTAGTAATGGAGGTAAATAATTAATTGAGCACCCGACTATGTAAGAGTGCTTTAAAAATGAAAACACACACTGATGTAATGCATACAGTTATTGTGAACTGTAACTTTTGGTCTTGTGAAGCCCTCAGGTCCCTTCTGTAAGTGAACCCTCAGCTGTTAAGGCCATTGCGTTGGATCCTAAATTTCCTTCCATAATTATAACAGAGTTCATGTTCACGGAATGGGACTTTTGTGCCTCCTCTATCCATGGACATTCTCCGCAGAAGCCAGAATGCTGGTGACAAATGTGACAACAGAAAAGGGGGTGGCAACACTGGAGTTTTCTCTCTCTTCATATGTTTGCTCTGTTCAGGTTCAGAATGCTGGCATAGGATGGAGGTAAGTCCCACTGTGTTAATTGGGGCATACTACATGGTAAGTTTGTTTAGCACAACATATTCAACCCTGAAAGCTGTACTACATGCACACACACACACACACATTGGGCGGGGGAGAGATACTTTAACCTACATAAGATTGCTGAAGGGAGGCTGAAGGGAGTCACTGAGGGAAGGGAAGGCTAAAGCCTCCCAGTGACCCCAATGGGTATATCACTCTTTCTGTTTTGCCATTAGTGGTGTGGAAATAGTGACGTTGGCTGCTTTAGGGTTGGTGGGGTTAGGAGCACACCCCAATCAACTCGGTGGGGGGAGCCAATTATATCCTTGGTTGTTCCTGCTTGGAATGCCTTTTGGACCAATTGGAGGGAGACAATTTCAAAAATAAAAATAGTTATATACCTGGTGGTGACAACACGTGCACTCAGGTAACATATTATGTTAGCTGCTTGTTTGTAATACCCTTCCAAGCGGTAAGGTGGCTTTTACCACCCTTCATCTTGACTAACTTTCTAACAAGACACAGATGTATGGTAAAATACTCCACACCCTATGGCAGGATGTTTCAGGCAGCTGCCGTACTTGGTAAAAGATAATCTGTGTACACTTAGGGCTTCCCCACATGAGGCTAAAATTCTGCATCATTACTGGGGTTTCTGCTTTCAGATTCTTTGCGGTGTAAAGATTGGCTCGTTTTCACAGGTGGACACATGCTTTGAATCAGGGACTTCCTTTCTTGCCAAGTTCTATATATTTCATTTTAGAGCCACTAGTTGGAGCCGCAGTTATAGCGGAACTGTGCAATTTCACACAGCCATTAAAGTGGATTTACATTTATTACTGAGTTATTTCAGATCTTTTTAAAAGTGGGATAAAGGTCAGAAAGCACAGGGAGGTGGCTTGGATGTAAAAGATCCACAAACATCCATGAGTGACCAATGATATGAGTAATATAAAAACCTTGGGCTTAGTGTCAGAACTTACTGAAATTGCAGTGTTCCGTTCAGCTCAGCCTCTCCTGCACATTCTAAAGTTCAAACCGGGTCCTAAACATGGGAGGGTTGGGGTGTTTGTTTGATAGGGCTCCTGTGTCTTTAAAATGAGACTCACAGCCAACAACTGATCCTTTGAAGTGATGTGCTAATCGGATGGGAAAAGCAGCAGGCGTTGAATTTCTGTCTGCCATGCAGGTGGTAAAGGTGCAGAAATCACAACTGCAAAACAGTCTGCCTTAGGCTCTTTACATTGGTTTTAAAGTATTTTATTTCTGTCTTGGGCAAGGGTGGGATTTATGCAATCTAAAAAGTGGAGTTTTACTTTGCTTGAGACAGCATAGTCCTGTCACGCTCAGTGTGGGATTAAAGGACTTTTGAAGACAGAAATCCTCCATATCATAAGTTTCCTGTCAGTCTGCTTCCATGAGAGTTGTCAGTTGTTTGAAGAAGGGCTCATCACAACAAACCAAATTCCTATTCTTTATTCAACCTTTAGAACAAGAACATTTCTCAGTTCCAAAGGATGATAATAAAATACACCATACGAGAGAAGGAGAATCTGACAAAGAGAGCACAATGTTCATATCTAGCTATTTCATGTCTAGATAGCTAAGCCATGGTTAGGCCCCTAAACCCTTTGCAGCAAATGATTAGTGAGCATGTTTAAACCATGGTTATGAAGCCACCCTAGTTAGGAATTGTTCACCCACACACTAAGCCATGTCTAGCACAAAATGCTTAACCACTATGGCTTAGTGTGTCATCTGAACAGGGTCTAAGAACACAAAATTCTATCTAAGTATTAACTATTGTTCTTCTAGAATGGAGATCCCAGTGTATGGTTTATCAATAGAGTGGCCATATATGCTCTTTTACAGAGTACAGTCCTCTATATGAAGGCATTCTCTATTTGAACAGCTATCCAGTCCAAGTCTGGCTTAAAGATAAATAAATAAATAAGAACTGTTGCTCTTCACCAGTAGGCACCTGGACAGCAGACTGTGCAAGGCACACAGGTCACCTGGTCACAGTCTTCCACACTATGGTGAATTGTGCTGTATTTCTCTTTCAGTTTTAATAATGATTTCTAAAATTGCATCTATACAGTAGCAACCCTTTTTTGGTGATGCATTCCTTCGTTTCCAGTAATTGATAAATGAATACCCATGTTATCAACGCTTGGCATAGCATTTAGTAGAAAATTCTGAAAAGCGTTTTCTTTTAGAGCTTTTCTACATGAGGCTGTTAATCTGCCATATCTACTTTGGGTTTCAATGCAGAATTAAGATTTGAGTACTATATGACAACACAATGCAGCTGGGAAATGTACATGTTGTACCTAGTGGGGAGGTGGGAGTTTGGGATGAATGTATGTGATCTCTAGGGAAGAACAGGCATGTATAATTTTGTTTTCTTATTTGAATGGCTGCCTACACCCTGTTCGTGTGGCATGGAATGGACATCTGGGAGCCTCCATACATTCAGTAGAATTTCAAAATGGAGTCTATACATGTACACCAGCCTTCTCCAACCTGTTGTCTCCCAGGAGTTGGATCCACTTAAACATGCTTAGAGTAGACCCCTTGAAATCAGTGGAACAAGTTAGTTATGATTAACTGAAGTCCCTTTAGAATTTCTTTAGAAAATATTGTGATCTTCTGGGTTTGCTTCTATTTTTAAGAGCACTTTCCTGTTTTGTTTTTGTTTTGAAAGTGGGGCAAATGAGGTATTAATTCTTAAAGTGAAAGAACTACTTGTATATTTTCAGTATTGTGTTATAGCATAGCACTACTCAGAGGTTATGTAGCAGAAAACCAGGGAAGGAAGAGCTCTTTCTGTCGTGCCTCCCCAAGAGTCCTCATCATCAGAGGACGAAGGGGAAGAGCAAGTTCCAGCAGATCCTGGGAAAGGGGCTAGCTGCCAAGTTGAACAGGACCCCTTACTTTCAGGGGGCAGGAAAGACTCAGCTGAAGCCCCTTTGACAGAGTCAGACAATGATGAAGGGGATCACGAGGCTCCTCGAACCCCTGCTGAGCACAGGTTAATGAGAGTCAGGGATCAGTGTCAGCAGGCTGCCAGAGTTCAGAAGCTACAGAGCTAATTGCCAGCACCTGCTGTCAGGAGTTAAAAGGTTTGGAGCAAACCAGGGAAGATGCTGAAAACAACCCACCCCCAGTGTTTGGCCCATCCAGCTATATGTACATTTGGACTCCCTGCTGAACTGCAACCCCTTGAACTGTGACCCCAACTCTGCCTGCGTCTAGAAGCCCTACTCTGTGAGTCCAGGAGGGAATCTACACGTCGTACTGAAGGCGCTTGCGTGCGCCTCCAGTGTGCCGTCAAAACGATGGTGTAGACGGAGAAAGAAGAGACGGAGGAAGAGGAGGAGGAGGAGGCGGCGGCTGGGGAACCAGCCGCGTCCTTGCCACCGTGTCCTTGCTGCCGCCGGCCTCCTGCTGCTGGGGCAAGAACCACCCGGGTCGGAGAGCTCGGCTTCCGCTTCTGCCGAGCTCTCCGACCTGGGTGGCTCTTACCCCGGCAGCAGGAGGCCGGCGGAGAGGCGGCGGCAGCAGCAAGGATGCGGCCGGTTCCCCAGCCTCCTCCTCCTCCTCCTCCACCTCTTCCTCCGTCTCTTCTTTCTCCATCTACACCATCGTTTTGACGGCACACTGGACGCCTTCAGTATGACGTGTAGATTCCCTCCTGGACTGCTTTATTCGACTCTGCCGGCATCTCAGCCAACTAAGGAATCCAGCTGCAGTTTCTCTGGCTCAGCCTCCATGCTTGATAACGGCAGCCATAAATCTTTGCTCTTAGCCAGCAAACATGGACACTTTACTTTTTAGACATGCATCATTTCGCGACACAGCAATTCAGTTTTACTAGCAAACCGGAGGTTAAACTAACCCCTTATAAGAGATACGGACACATACATAAATTGTAATCACGAAATGTATGGGGGAGGACAACATATCTCATGAAAACCTGTCATTTATATTTTTAAAAATGTATGATTTGCAAGATAATAACATATATTTCCAAGACTTTTCACATTAAACCAATTTTGTCGAGCTGCAATCGAGTGGCGGTTGAGACGGTGTTCTATCAAAAAACTGGACCCATGGAATTTCTTGAATGCCTCACTTCAGGTGCAGCCATGTCACCGGAAGTGACGCGGAATCCGCTGTTTCGACCCAATTATGCATACTGTGCATGCGCAGTACCTGTATGATCCCTCGACCATGGTGTGCACACACGGATACGACGGAAGGGGAATATACTAGTGCACCATACTAATCGGCACCTTTGCTGCGTAAAAATGCAGGCAAGTTGGTATTGCTTATTTCACATAGACTCAGAGGTTTCTCGTTACGTTTGCGTGACACACCTACACACTGCAGCTGACACACTAATGTGTCACAACACACAGTTTGGAAAGCTCTGCCTTAGGTGAATGGAGAAAAAGGATTGCCAACCCTAATTAAACACACACACACTTCTGAGGATCTGAAGTTTTGCATCTTAAACTCACTTAAATCATAGCAGCAGCATGATGACAGGAATAAAATGGAGTTTACTTCTGTTGCTTTGATGCCCTCATTGCCTGCCATTCTCCTGGGGGTGATGGGGGGGGGGGCAGGGCTGCAGGCCCATGGACTCCCCCTCTCCCAAGCTTCATCCCTTACAGCACTGCTGTCTATAGAAATTAGCAGAAGCTTTCCACAGCATGAGATCAACATAATCCCTTACTAATGTCTGCACATCGAATTATTGTTAAAGTTGCAGCTACAGAGGCAAGCTGAAAAAATGGCTACCCAGGAGGCAATTGCCAATGAAACCCAGACGTGCCACTTTCTACTTGGTTGTAACAGGCTTCTTGCTCTCCTTGGGTTCTGAAAAAAGGCCAGCTTCTGCAGGCTTTCAACGTGTCCTTATTTTTCTCTGCTTCCTTTCCAAGATCAAAGAGTTCAGCTAGATCGTTACTAAACTGCTATAGCAAGATTAATCATGAGTGCCCACACAACCGCCTCTAGTCAAAAGATGGGCCATTTCCTTCCTCCCTTGCCCCATCCTTGGAAGATTAATCCCAATCTTGTCACATTATCTTCTTGTGTAAGTAGACAACATCGTTCACTGTACAACCTCGAGAACCATTAGGTCTGATGCATTGTATCCTGATGTTTTCACCATTATTTGGGTTTATGTGGTGCTTTGTGGCCTTCTGCATATCTTCTGCAAGCAATTACCAGCTCCAGTATTGTGGATTTATGTCTTCACCCAGGGAGTGAAGGCGCTTGGGGCCTAATTAACATCTGAGTTCCTTACTATGAAGAAGCATGAGGAGGAAGCAATTTGGAATGGAGAACAGGTGAGGAAGAGCTGTGAGCAGGGCTGGCCTTAGGAGTGGATGAGCTGGGTGGTTGTCTGGGGCAACCTGTGAAGACTCTGGAAAGTCAAACCCCCAGTAAGCCTGCGGGATTTTTTGCTAAGTATGGAGGAGCCCTAACTGAATGGGCTGCATTCCTCAGCCGTGTTCTGAGAAAAATATCTAATTACAACTTTTCACGCAGTTCCACTAATGCCAGCAATTTATAGCCAAAGCCAATGAAACAACGCAGTGCAGTATTATGATCCAACCCCATCTCCTGACACCCCTCTTCAAACTCCCAGGAAGTCCCTGGACCAACCATATATCTGAGACAACATCATGCAACCAGTCTTTCCCAAACAGATGCTCAACAGATGCTTTGGACTTCAGTGCCCTTCAGTCCTAGTCAGCATGGTCGATGGTCAGGAATGCCTGGATTTGTAGTCCCAAATATCTGGGGTTGGATCCAGATTTAGTCATTCTTAGAATAGATCCATTGAAATCAATGGGACTTCAGTTAACCATAGGAGTTGTAGTCCAAAATAGGCATCTGGTAGGGGGAGGCTGGTGTAAACAAACCTCAAATTACATTTTTTAAAAAACAAATAAACCCAAACCCAAAGCAAGATACAGGGTGAGATATCACTCTTTTTAGCAGTACGTAGTAACCTCTGCACTGATATGCAAGTAATTATGACAAAATCAGTGAAAACATTTGTCCTGCATTCTGTAGCATGGAATACATTACTCTAATTAATGCATCATGGAATGCGACAAAGATCATTCTCATAGTGCAATCCCGTACATGTCTACTCAGAAATAAACACTGAGTTCAATGTGGATTACTCCTTAGTAAGTACAGCAAAGGTGCAGAACCTCAGGCCTTGGAGCCAAATCCAGGGAGCATAATCTACCTCGGCGACACACACAAAAGGCCCTACTCCCTTTCCTCCACCACTAATCTTTGAGTGGTGTCAGGCTTTTGTGCAGTCTCCCCCCACCCTCCCCACTCATTCTAAAAGGTTGAAATGCTTCTCCTAAGGTTTAGGTACTTGCAGAAAGGCTTTAATCTAGGGTGACCCTATGGAAAGGAGGACAGGGCCCCTGTATCTTTAACAGTTGTATTGAAAAGGGAATTTGAGCAGGTGTCATTTGTATATATGGAGAACCTGGTGAAATTCCCTCTTCATCGCTACAGTTAAAGCTGCAGGTGCCCTGCCCTCTTTTAAATCTGGTCACTCTAGTATAGCTCCTGCACTATAACTGTTGTGATGAAGAGGAAATTTCACTCGTTTCTCCATATATACAAATGACACCTGCTGAAATTCCCTTTTCTATGCAACTGTTAAAGATACAGGAGCCCTTTCCTCCTTTTCATATGGTCACCCTAGTCAGCAGGTGTCATTTTTTATGCATGCAGCACCTGGTGAAATTCCCTCTTAATCACATCAGTTGAAGCTGCAGCAGCCCAGCCGTCCTTGACATCTGGCACAGCCCTTTTGCATTTGGCCGCACCCCTTTTGCCACCGGCCTTGCCTACCATTGGAATGCAGCCTGTGAGACCTCCAAATTAGAATTCATGCCTCAGTCTGGAAGAGGTTCTGCTCCCCTGGTGTGTAGGCTTGCAGCTTTAAGAACGAAATTATGAAGGGAATACTGTGAACCACCCAGTGCATGATTTCCCACGTTAGCAATGTAGATTCATTGGTTTCCTGTTTAAGTGACTTGTATGGATATCCTGCCAAGTCACATGAGGGAGGCAGGAGTAAAATGATATACGACATTCTAAGTACAGTTTATATAGCATTTGTCTAAAAGAATCACTTTTCATTTATTCATTAAAGCTGTGTATGAAGTGGATGTTGACATTTCATAAATTATGAACGATGCTGATTTTTAAGTTCTTCCAATTTAAACCCTTCCAGCTAGAATAACGAGCGTGCATTAAAACGCTTGTCGGATGAAGCTAAAATTCCAATGGCTACCATGCTACAAACATGGAAAAGGGCCGTCACATATTTTGATTTGCGTGACTAGAACCGCCTCATTTAAATTGAGGGACTAGTTTTCAAAAATTTCTTCTGAGTTTTTCATTAGTGGATATTACTCTCTCTCTCTCTCTCTCTCTCTCTCTTTCTCTCTCTCTCTCTCTCTCTCTCTCTCTCTCTCTCTCTCTCTCTCTCTCTGTCTGTCTGTCTCCACGAAGTCATTGAAAGTGGGCTTTGCCACTTTTAAAAGCCAAATATATGAAAGAGGTGTAATTTCCACCAATTCATCACGCCCATTTTAAAACTAGACAGGACTTGCTTTTATACTAGGGTGACCATATGGAAAGGAGGACAGGGCTCATGTATCTTTAACAGTTATATAAAAAAGGGAATTTCAGCAGGTGTCATTTGTATGCATGCGGCACCTGGTGAAATTCCCTCTTTATCACAGCAGTTAAAGTTACACTAGCTATACTAGAGTGACCAGATAAAAAAGAGGGCAGGGCTCCTGCAGCTTTAACTGTTGGAATGAAGAGGGAATTTCACCAGGTACTGCATGCATACAAATGACACCTGCTGAAATTCCCTTTTCTATACAACTGTTAAAGATACAGGATGGTCACCTTAGCTTTTGTACTCATTTTGCTTCATTGCATTATTTATTTACAATATTTATATATTGCTCCCCATTGAAAATTTTGGAGCAGTGTACAAGATAAAATAAAATAAAAACAGAATAAAACACTTTAAAATAGATTTTAAAAGAAGCAAAATGTACAGTGAACCGTGGCTGGTCATTAAGGAAAGGCTTCCTGGAACAATGACATTTTCATGAGGTGCCGAAAGGAAAACGAAGTTGGCGCCTGCCTGACCTCCAGAGGCAGGGAATTCAATAGGAGGGGGGCTACCACGCTGAAGGCATTACCACTGTATCTCCATATCATTGTGGCTTCACTGCTCATGAGCTGTAAAATATTTCACACCACACCGTAATTACACCATACCACCTGCTATTAGGCCTTGAAAAGAGCCAAAGCCTTCTTAGGGCCCAGTTCTGTGCAGCAGTTCCAATGAGTGTAGGTACAACTAAGGGCTCATCTACACCAAGGAGGATACTCCACTATGAAAGCGGAATATAAAAGGCAGGAGCCACACCAAGCAGGATATAGCGGTATGAAAGTGGTATATGGTATGTGTCAATGGGCCTCAACAGTTGTCAGTGCACTTCAATACTGCTATAAAGGAGTAGTGTGACTTCTGCCTTTTATATACCACTTTTATAGTGGAATATCCTGCTTGGTGTAGATGTGCCCTAAGTGCATAGAATTCTTCCAGCATGGCCCTGTGCTACAGAGAGGACCAAAACCAGGCACTTGCTGTTTTTGCAAAAGTAGAGAACTAGTAAAATAATTTGCTACATATCCTGTCTATCTATTCCATTTCTCTGCCTCTGTAAGGACTAATGCTAATATTATTTGTTACCACCTGGAGATTACTGAAAATCATTTCTGATTTGTTACTTGGGTTTCACAGAGCCATTCCCACCACTGACTTTTCTGGTTTACTTTGTGTTATATAGCCAAGATGGTAAGCATGTAGAAATGGCCAAATTCTGTATCCTGAGGGGCCACACCCAGAGGATAACCTGCAGGAAGTCCCTGAACTCCCTCATGCTTGGTCAGGTGATCTATAATCATAAATTGGCATCACTGAGCAGTAATGACTTCATGTATAGGGGAGGATGTGTACTTGGATGGTACAACTTTAATGGTGGTGGGAGTTGACTTAATGTCTTTCTTGAAATGCTCCATCAAGAGGAGGTTTAACAATATTCCTTTGCCATTTCAGAAGAAGAATGAGCCAGTGTAGTGTAGCAATTAGAGGATCTACACTACTGCTTATAATGGTTTATAATGGTTATGACAACTGTTCAGGTCCAGGACACATTACTTATACCGTCTTCATAATGTTTTTTAAAGTGTTATATCCTGCTTGGTGTAGATCGGACTAGGAGCACGAAGACCCAGTTGAAAATCCACTCTGATGGTCTTGGGTTAACCTTGGGTCAGTCATTATCTCTCAGCCTAACTACATTGCAGGCTTGTTGTGAGGGTTTTAAAAAGAGGGAAAACCATATGTTTCAGCCTCATCTACACCAAGCAGAATATCACACTATGAAAGTGTTATATAAAAAACAGGCGCCATGCTGCTGCTTTATAGCGGTATTGAAGTACACTGACAACTGTTGGGGCCCATTGACACATACCATATACTGCTTTCATGCTGCTATAACTTGCTTGGTGTGGCTCCTGCCTTTTATGTACTGCTTTCATAGTGCAATATCCTGCTTGGTGTAGATTAGGCCCTGAGCTCCTTAGAAGTTGGGGAGGATATAAATGTAATGAGCAAAAATAATAATACTACAGAAAATGCATTGCTGCTTTTCGTTATAAGTGAAACCATGATCAATTTGTGTTATTCTAATTTTGATTAAAATTTAATAGCACCCCAGAGGGTGGAATAACTCTGAGATCCGGATTCAGTCTGAGGATCACCAGTCCCTGAGAGAGGCAATGTAGATATTTAAACCCACCCCCATGCTTCTCTCTTGTGGACAAATTGTGCCTCCTTCAAAGCTGTTTGGACTAGGGAAGTGCTTCAATAACGAACTGTTTTAAAATAAGGCCTTTGAAAACTCTCATTTGAAAAGCTTATTTACCACCGAATTTCATCTTCAAAAGTCCCTTAAGATGTGCCAGGTCCTTTTGCACTAAGAACAAGTAAGGTTTACACAGAAGGTCAGCTCTAAACCCAAGAGGACAGCAGGATTAATTGATCCGCCTGCACTGCTTGACAATTAAATTTGTCTATGATATGCAAACATTTACTCGAGAAGCCAAAGATAAATGAGGAACAAATTCATAAGGTTTCTGATGGAAGCTATAAATATACAAGGCAGGATGTTGCTCCAAGGTCCTTGTGACATTCAGATTATTCAAATGCATTATCTAATTGCAATGCAGTCATCAACCCAGGATCTCCAGCGTTAAGTAATGCTGGTTTTAAAACAACAGAATGAAATCAGGACAAAGTGGTATGGATTAATAGGATTTTAATGTCTCCTAATTTTCTTAAACTAAGGCCGTAGCTAGACCTAAGGTTTATCCCAGGATTGTCCTGGGGTCAAACCTGTTCATCTAGGTGCCACACAGGGCATCCACGCTCAGGCAGGGACGAACCTGAGATGATCATGGGTTAAACCTTAGGTCTAGCTACGGCCTAAGTGAGCACAACTTGTGACCCATGGAGTAAATAAATACTCTTTGTGATCTCAGATGTCTCTGTGGCCAGTAGGCTATCACTTCAATGGCCTGGTTCAGACAACACGCTAAACCATGCTGCTTAACCACAAAATGGTTAAGGGATTCCATTAACCATTTTGTGGTTAAGCAGCATGGTTTAGCGTGTTCTCTGAACCAGACCTATATGTAATAGTCTAAATTTACCCCAGTACTGAAAACAATGGGTTAGATCCAGATTTATCTCTCACCATATTGGACAAGACTGTGAACAGTTGACTTGTGTGTCTGCTCCATTTGCTGTCCTCTTGAGAACTTTGATGGGCATATTCAAGGCTCTTGTTCTCTCGTGTTATGGTTCTTTATCATTAAATCCAACTTGAACTGGATAGCTCTTCAGTTTTGGACACCTTCAAATAAAATACTGTCCCCCACCCCAAAACAAAACTAAAATAAAATTCATGGCCACCCCAACAGTAAGCCCAAATGAAGCCCTGTGGCTAACCCTTATAAACATCAGCCTGGCCCATGATTTAAAAGTTAAGGCAGGTTTCTAAACCCTCTGATTGAATATTTTGTCATGAAGTGGTGGAACTTCAGGTTTCTCCCCCTCTTCAGCAGTCACATATTTTCATCCCTATGTTTGGAAGAAAATACTGAAAATGTGTTATTTGTGTGTCCCTCAGATAAAAAATCAGAAGGGAGCCACATAATGTTTAAATTAAGCATCTTTCAAGTGTTTTTTTTAGAAATATTAATCATGATTATTCATATTTGGAAATGGGGGTTCAAAGCTTCCAGTTAAATTTTATTTGGTTCTTGGATTTTCCGCTAAAGAAGAACATTTTAGAGTTCATCATCCTTATTGAACTGGTGGTCATTTCCACATGAAAGTTTGTCCTGTGTACAAACAGCTGTTAAAAATGCAATTCCATAGGATTATTCAAAGTCTGGGCCCCCACATTCTTATCCAGAGTTAAAGATTCCTAATAGCACTGATCAGCTGAGGCAGGGATTCTCTCTCTCTCTCTCTCTCTCTCTCTCTCTCTCTCTGTCTGTGATTTAGTCCCCCAGCCTGCTCTTCTTTCCATGCCAAACAGCTGATCGATGCTGTCCAGAAGGAAGCTGCACCATAAACGCTAAGAGAGGAGCATGTACACAGATGTAAATAGCTGGCCACAGAGTTTCAAAAGCTATTTGCCACTAGGGTGGCCACTGACACATTGACAAAAATGTGGAAATGCCCCAGAAAGAAAACAAGGCAAAAGAGAACACAGGTTTGCATAAAAATATATATTTTTAATTTGCATGTATAGAGTTTTCAGTCATTACTATAAGTTCTCAATAATTACTATAATTTAAATCTAAATGGCACAGTACATTTGACCATAGTGGGGAAGAGTGTGATCAGTCACTGTCTGGCTGCTAAGTTCAAGGCTCCTACTCTAGGGTGACCATATGAAAAGGAGGACTAGGCTCCTGTATCTTTAACAGTTGTACTGAAAAGGAAATTTCATCAGGTGTCATTTGTATATATGAGGAACCTGGTGAAATTCCCTCTTCATCACAACAGTTAAAGCTGCAGGTGCCCTGCCCTTTTTAAAATCTGGCCACTCTAGTATAGCTCCTGCAGCTTTAACTGTTGTGATGAAGAGGGGATTTGACCAGGTGCTGCATGCATACGAATGACACCTGCTGAAATTCCCTTTTCTATGCAACTGTTAACGATACAGGAGCTCTGTCCTCCTTTTCATATGGTCACCCTACCTACTCTCTTTTCTTATGATTCTTTGTCTTCAAACCAGACTTGGGGCCGAATTGCCCTTTAAACAGAGGACTGTCCTCTGTAAAGTAGGACACCAGGACACCTTGGGAACTCCCACATGGCATACATGGCTAGCTGTACCACCCTCTGGATTGTGACCCTTTAATGCACATGTAGAATGATCCTCGGATCCCCCCTCCCTTGCAGATAAATAGATTTTATTCAAAAAGTCAATGTATGGCTAGCACTGAGATCAGCACTCATCCAAAATAATAGATTAGGCCCCTTCTGCAGTTTTTGCTGCAGCTCTCAAAAAGACTACAGTAGGTTTTTAATTGCCTCCCCTCACGCCTTGCCCGCACAGGAGATCTTTAGATACAAGCGGAAAACAAAGCAGAGATAGTAACAGTTCCTGTAGTGATATTTTTAATGATTAAAGGGTAGTATGAAATAATTAGACTCTACTTTGTGCCCAGGCATCGTTTACAGAAAGCTAATGAACATTTTGAAGCTGCAGTTCACTATCCCTATTATTGTAATCTCTGCAGTAGCCTGTAATGCCCAAAACACGAATGTGCAATCTTATTATTTGTGATGCTGACACAGTCCAATGCCAGACCCACCACAAAGCTATAAAAACTCCATGAATCTCCAAATCACTGGTTTATTTTATGTATTCATGTACAAAGTGTATGAACCTCTCTCTATATATATATAAAAAAGATTCCTGAGTGGCGAAGAGGAAAGAAAAAGCAATCAAAATTCAAAAGAATAAAATATATTAAAATCATACCAATAAAAGCCATGGCTGGTTATTCAGGAAAAGGTTGTTTACATGAAAATGTCTTTAGCCAACACCAAAAACAAGGCAATGTTTTGCGATAAGACTTATCTAATGCCAAGTTCATTTTCATCCATCCCCATTTCTCAGGGCTGCGTCTTAGGGATATGTTATTCCACTGTTTTACAACTGATAACACCGAGATTTAGTGATACACCAAGGATATATAATGAGCTTCTGCAAAAGAAGAATGTTATTGATTTTTTTTTTGAGGATACAAATAAGACACTGAGGTTAAATAAATACATAAATGTATTTTCCCCATTATATTAACTGGAGTGTAGTCTTTAGAATGAAATGTCAATGTGAATTTCCCTCTGTTGCCCATTTGAATCTCACTCACCCAGAACACAATTTGTTTTCTGACACTGTGATGTACTGAGGATTAAACATGGCTAGAAAAAGACCATCGTTATAACTGGTGATCTCTACACATGGAAACAACTTGCATCCCCTGAGGGAACTCAATCACTGAGGGATGAACTACCCAACCTCAGCATTTGCTATCATCATATCAGTGCTCCACTGGAGTGTATCTATACTGTTCCCTATAGAAGTGAGTGGAACTCATTCTCTTACATGTGAGAGCATAGTTAAAAGAGTGTCCCCAATAGTGTAGTGGTACACTTTGAAGTGAAAGGTGCTCATCAGGACTGTCCCTATAACTACACCTCGAATGATCCATATCAATAAACCAGTGCTAGTATTTTTCTTCTTCACCAGGAGCAGGACCCATTCGAGACCTGGCTACCCCAAGATATTTTGTACTACAAGAGGCAACAATATATTATTGCTGGGAAAATTCATTTCTCCCCAGCTACTGTGGGGATTGCAGCTTAGTTTAGAGGGAACAGTGGATTTTGAGGAGGGGGTGGCAGAAGTCAGCAGCTTCCCTGCTAATCAAAAAATGTTGGGGCTGAACCCCTGTGAGTCCTGGCCCCACTACACCACTGGCCATAGTTAGAGGGGGCAAAATCCTGGGGCAATCCCCGGGATCGTCCCTCTGCGTCCACATGACGCACAGGGGATCCCAGGATCAGGAAGGGATGATCCCTCCCTTGCCCCAGGATTTTATCCTACCCTTTAGGCCCAGTTTTTCTGCAGTCTCAGGCCGTGGAACGTGTGGCTGGGCACTGTGGTTTGTCCTGGCTCCTTGCAGTTCCTCGTGAGGAGCTGGGACTCGCACACAGGGCACAGAGCTCCTCAGGAGCTCTGCACCCATCAGGGGTGGGGTGCAGTGAGCAGGGATTTTTTTTTAAAAAAAAACAACACCTACCTTCTGCGCACGAGTGCTTGTGCGTTGCTGCCTCTTTAGAAATTAAAAAAATGGCGGGTGCAACGCCTCTCCCTCTGATGTTGTCATGCACCACGGGTAAACAGAGGGGGATCTCACGATAAAAACATCACGAGAACTTTACTCCTCCATCGTGCAATAACAGGGAGGTCTAGCTAAGGCCACTGACTATTTCGTAGGGTGGGCAGGCTTCTGGGATCAACCCCTCCACAGAACCCTAAGACACACCAATTGCAGCATGATGTAAAAGACATAGAGTTAAAGAATTCGAAGCCCAGGAATTTGCTTTGGTTACAAGAATGGAAAGAACTGAATGGAGCGCACATAGTGATCTTCTTCTGTTCTGCTGCTCCCCAGCATTCTTAGTTAGCTGTATAATTTGGGGGCAGGGGGTGGTAAGAGTCATTTTGTGGTTGCTATTCTTAAATAGTCGGGAGGACGAAACCCTTGCTGATCTATTTCAAATCATTTAGAAATCAACTAGGAGATCCTGATTTACCTTCTGCCCAGTGGTGTATTGGTATTGTCCTAGGACTGGGGAGACCAAGGTTCAAATTCTCCCTTGGCATGAACCTCACTGGATGATCTTGGGTGAGTCACTAGGGTGGCCGCATATGAATTTCATTTACCAAAGAAGACAAAAGATGGCACAAATTTGCATATTTGCATATGTTAATTTATAGGTACAGATGCATATGTAAAATAATTACGATAATTTAAAAAGAAATGGAGATACATCTCACCATAGTGTGGAAGGCTATGATCAGGTGACCTATGTGCCTTGCTCACACTGCTGTCCAGGTGCTGTTGATGGGCAACTTTAAGGCCCAGCTTTCTCTACTGATGGTTCTTTCTCTTCAAACTACAGTTGGACTGAACAGTCTTCTAATAGAGGATAACCACCTATAAAAGAGTACAATTCCCCAAATTTGCGTAAATTTCCAGTTCAGCAAATTTGCACTTATGGAAATGCACAAATCCCCTCTGCAAATGCACAAATGCACTTTTTCTTGCTGCCTATGGAGGAAATGTGCATTTTTGTGCGCTGTTTTTTAATTCTACATTTTTTCTACGACTAAATTTGCACAAAATTCCAGAAAGTTGTTTTTTTTAAAAAAATAAAAATAAATACCCAGTCTGCAAGCTTGCAGAATCAATGCAACTCAGGAAAAGTCAGGCTGCTGCAGAATTCACAGGTTGGGTTCAAAAAAATCCAAACTCATTTGATTGCAGATTTCTCCAATATCCCTAGTAACCACCATTCCTGCTAAAAGAAATCTTTTGAACGATGAAGTTAAACTCAACTTTGCTGATTTGCCCCAAGACAATTTGTGCTGTAAAGTGTGTTGAAGTAAGTAAGTTAATATAAACATAGTTAGCTAGTGCTTTGTTGAGTCTGATTCACTGTGTTCCCTCATCTATAACTCTGCCTCAGCTGTTGCCTTTGAAAGGGTTACGTATCTGCTTTGACTCATAGTAAATCATGCTTTTATCAAGAGAGAGAGAGAGAGAGAAGCAGTCACAAATGTTGGGTGGCAAAACATTTCAAGCGTGAGAATGCAGGAAAGTGGATACTTTCCAAATAAGCCCATCTTGCACATAGGTCAGAGATTTTTAATTAAAAACTTGTTTACAACAATTTTACAGAAACACTTCAGAGGTCATATCATAACACAACAGAGGAAGTTATTTAGAGATATACAGCTTTGGATGAACTTTAGGCCTTTTGGATGGCCTGTAGCTAGAAAGGACTCCAAGGATTTCGCAAAATAACTATGTCTGTATTACTCTACATTACTTTTGTTTGTATTGCTCAAGAATACATGCCGAGTATTATGTCCAGAAGGACTGTAGCTCAGTCGGTAGAGCACATGCTTTGGATGCAGAAGATCCTTCATTCAATCCTTGGCCTTTCCAGCTAAAAAGGTCAGATAGCAGGTAATGGGAAAGTCCTCTGCCTGAGGTTACGGAGAGCAGCTGCCAGCCCGAATAGACAATATCAGGCTAGATGAAAAAATACTCTGACCTGGAACATAAGATAAGGCAGCTTGCTGTGTTCCTTTGACTCTGGGTAGCAGGAACTGGATGATTACAAAATAGACACATGTGCACACGCACACCCACACCCACACCCATAAGAGCAGAAGGCTGAGAAAATAACCAGGGTAAATGCATCCAGCAGTTCTTACCTATTTTCCCAGTTCTTTCCAGCAATATCCTGCTGTTTGCAAACATTCAGCTTCCTCCCCAGCATTCATCTTCTCCCAAAGCAACTTGCTGATTTTCTTTCTTTTTCTAATTCTTCTTTCCGTCCACCTTTCTTCTCTTTCAATCTTCCTCTACTCACTTTCTAAAAACCCTCTTGTCTCAACTTTTTATATGTTAAAAAAAGCCTGTGCTTGCAAATCTGACTAATCAAGGGGGCTCACTTTTGCTTTACGTTCCTTCTGCTAAGTTCTACACACATTTTTGAAGGGCCTCTGTGGTTTGCCAACTGAAACCTATCTTTCTTTCTGCATCCAAGAGCTGAGCAAGGCTCCTGACCTGTGGCTCATGACATTCCCCATAGTTACGCCACCATGAAGAGTCCAAAAAATTCAGGTAGCTCTGTTGATCAATGTCACCAAACCAGTTCTACAAGTTTATTATCTACCAATAGCAGCTAATGGGTCCTAATTACCCATTGAAGACCAAGCTACCCCAAAAATATTTTGTATTACAACAGGAACAATATATTGTTCCCGGGAAAACATATTTACCTCTAGCTATTGTTAGGATTGCAACCAAACAAAGAGAGAACACGGAATTCTGTGGGAGGTGGCAGATGATGTGAGAGTCCCTGCTAATAAAAAAGTGGTGGTGTTGCATCACGGTGAGCCATGCCTCCACTACACCACTGCTCCCTGGGTCTGTCAACTTACTGGCCTGAACTTTTTGGTTCTAGCAAATATTGTAATGAAATTTAAGGCATTTGAACCTTTTAGAATGGAGGAAAACACACACAAGAGCTGGGAAAACCACCAAATGATTGGTGGTTGAGGGAAAGGGGTGGGGCCAGGGTCAAGGTTCATTACCATCTGGGGAGGGCCAGATTGTGACCCCAGGAGGGCCAGAAGTGGCCTGTAGGCCTGACGTTCTGCACCCCCTGTTCTACATGGAAGAGGAAAACAAAGAGAACACCTGTGAATGGGGCTAAGCACACCTGCAGCAACAGCAGCAGCTGTCAGGTTCTTCTGCCAACATCCTCCATGGAGCCAGATGGCAGAAGGCTTTGTTGCTACACTTAGTGGAAAGCTTCTCCACCTGGAATCTACCAGGTCCTTTTGGCTATTAAATTGGCAGAAAAGCAACCCAAGGAATCAGTTTCTTTTATCCTCCACCAACTCAGGGACAAGTCCAAATAGACTCTTTTCATGTCATATTTTTAAATTATGCTAATTTTCTATGAACCTTGGTTTCGTGCCTGGCTTTATTTACATTTATTTGATATCCTCAAATGCTCTGCAATTTCCCTATTAAATTCTGGACCCAATATCGCCAGAAGGCACTAAGAAAATTAACCTCATTTATCTCTGCCTTGCATTTCTAATTTAAAATGAACACCAGGCCCTTCTTCATTTAGAATTACAGGACTGTACAACTTGTGATCCATCTGTTGTACAGGCCTGATTTAGAGGGAAATAAAGGCAAAGACAATATGCAGTGGTCGTAAATGATAACAGGTGCTCTCTGTAGATACGTAGGGTAGTATATAATGTTGTCATTCTTCAAACTCAAACAGAGTTAGCAGAGCTCCACAGGATCTTTCAATTGTACAACTGGTTGTGCATTATGCCTGTGCACTTAGTTGTGCAAGTGGTTGCACAACTTGTTGTACAAATGACCGTTTAGGCCTGCAATTTTGTGCAAATTGCACTATTTATGACCATGTTTTTGACCAAATCACGATTTCTATATATGTTCCCAGCTGTAATTTGCGCAAATCCTGATTTGCAGAAATTGTGATTTGCACACATTTTAAAAAGCAGGAAACCGCAAGTGTGCCCACCTTGGTGCATTCTGTGTCGATCCAGCTTAAGGATCCACGAGCTGGCATCTGGGGGGGGGGCTGATTTGGCAAAAATTCTCCAAGCTCCACCCCCAAAACAGATTTCTTAGGCCTTAGACCTAAGGTTTATCCTGGGATCATCCCGGGGTCATCCTTGTTCATGTAAATGACACTCAGGGTATCCCAGGAGCAGGCAGGGACAACCCTGGGATGATCCCGGGATAAACATTAGGTCTAGCTAAGGCCTTAGACACCTCTAGTGCTCTTTATTTTGGTGTGTTTCCTGGGCTAGATCTACACCTTGTGTCAGGTCATTATGACCCCATCATGATAACGCTACATCCATTTTTCACATTTATACCTCATAGGACACACAATGACATTTGTTATGGTATTTTGGATAATGTGGAATAAAAAGCAGGAAATAAAGCAATGAAAGTGGTATACGGGATGCGTAATGGGCCCCAACAGATATCAGTGCACTTCAATACCGCTATAAAGCACTAGTGTAGCCTGGTGTGCCGGATTTCTTTGTTTTGATGTGGTGTGTATTTTGCCCGAGATTTTCTGTGTGTGTTTTGTCTGGGTTTTGTGTATATGTGTGTGTTTTCTGGGTTTGTTTTCTGTGTTTGGTGTGTGTGTATGTTCTCTCTCTCTCTCTCTCTCTCTCTCTCTCTCTCTGTGTGTGTGTGTGTGTGTGTGTGTGTGTGTGTGTGTGTGTGTTTCTCTTGGAGCATCACCAGTTTGCCTTCTATGATTTGGATTATGCTTTGTGGGGGCAAAGATATGATCTGATAATTAGGGCACAGATCCACACTCCTGCTGTATATTCAGTTTCTTGGCCAATTGTCTCTGAGCCTCATCAGTTTGTCTCCTGTGAAATGGAGTAGAAAACTGTGGGTTCATTGGGGTGTTTTTGTGTTTTGCAGCTCAGAACCACCCCTTCTTTGTACTTAGTTTATTGGGCAAGTTGTTGTTGTTGTTGTTGTTGTTGTTGTTGTTGTTATTATTATTGCCCCAGCAGCAATTTGGTGAATGGGCAAGTCCCTCTCATGGCAGTGATGTTGTGAGAGCATCCATGACACGCTCTCAAACCCCAAATGTGCTCACCAGCTCAAAATGTTTGGGGATGCCTGGTTGACCGGTTCCTGGTCTGCCTGATCTGCATAGACTCACATTCTTAATTGGACTACAACTTTTGGAATCTCTGGACAACTTTGGAGGCCATTCACTACTTCATTAACAACCCAGCAATGGTGCCAGCTGTTGCCAAGGAGTGTGAGATGGTTACATGGAAAAATCCTCAGGATGTCATGGCAGCCTAAAAAAGCATCACATCTGGGGAAACAATAGAGCTGAGAAATTGTTAACCTGACCACACCGCCCTCCTCAATCCCTCTGCCCATGTCATCTGGCCTGTGTGTTTATAAAAGTGGTGGTGGTGGTGGGGAAAGTTCTCGAAGTCACTTAATTTATGTTATTTGGATTCTTTATGTGAAGGCAGGGAATGGAAATTGTGCCAATTTTTAAAAGGCTCTGGCCTTTTGTTGCTGCTAGCGATATTGGTGGGAACATTGCATAATTCATTCTAATTGCAATTTTTCCTTTTGTTACTACAAAATAGCATTCTGCCTCTCTGATGTGAGTAAAACAACATATCTTATATGTGTGACTGCTCTTCTCTAAATGATGCTGCATCGCACAACGTTGAGAAGGCTGCAGCTTAGTTGAAAATGGAGATAAGCGCCAGACGAGTTAGCCTGGATAAGATTTGTAATTAGAGGAGGAGAGATCAATGTGACATCCCCTCGCCCAATTTAAAGCGTTCCTTCTCCAAGATTGAGTACTGCAACAAAATGCATCTGAATTCTCATAATATTATGCAGAGACATCATACTATTTAATTGCATTTGGGAGACTCACTGAAACATTGTGACTGACTAAAAGGTTCCTAATTATTATGGATTTGTTAGATAACAGCTATATGTGCAATCATGCTCCTGTTCTTCATCTTCTCCTTTTAAATAGCAAAGCATAGAGTGGAAAGTTGATTTGTAAAGTCACAGAGGAATTTTAGGTGTGGGTGGAATTCTTCTGTAGAAGTTGCTCTTTTTAAAATTAACTGATGACATACATACGCGCACACACTTTGGGCATGGCTAGATGAGAGGGGTGGAGGGGGATGGTCTTGTGATTTTAAGATTGCAAGATCGTCCCCCTCAGTCCACATGCAGCGCACGACATCCCAGGAGGAAGAGGATGTTGCGCCCGCCATTTTTTTTTTAAAGAAACAGGAGCAGGAGCGCACCAGTGCTCAAGCGTAAAGATTAGTCTTTTTTAAAAAAAGCCCTGACTCCACTCCCCCTCCTCCAATGGGCACGGAGTGCTTGCAGAGCTCCGTGCTTGCGCCTGGTTCCTGGTTCCTCGTGTTTACTCACGAGGAACCGGGACTATACTGGGATGGCTGCCCACATGTCCCGCGGTCTCGGGATCATCCTAGGACTGCAGGAAAAACCATGAAAAATGTTTAGGGCCATATCCCAGGGAAATGTAGGGATCATCCGTCCTTGCTTCTGGGATCCCCTGTGTGTCATGTGGATGCACAGCAACGATCCCTAGATGATCTCCGGGATATCGCCCCATCTAGACATGCCCAGAGAGAGCGAGAGAGTGAGAGAGAGCAGGTGGGGGAGACAAGGGAGTCAGGCAAGAATTATACAGTCTCAGACCAGATCTACACCAAGCCGGATATAACACCATGAAAGCCGTTTGAAAATGGTATATGGAACATGTCAAGGGCCCCAACAGTTGTCAGTGTTCTTCAATAGTGTTATAAGGCAGTAATGTAGATACTGCCTAGGTTATGTCACCCTGGATTTTTCTCCTCATTCCCTAAGACTTTTAATTTAATACTCATGTTCAATAGTAACATGGAACCAAGAATTATATTTCAGAGAATATCTTGGGGGCTACATTTATGGGTGGGGCCAAACGGAAAATGGAGTGGAGCCAAAATACCAGCATGTTTTAGCTTAAAGCTCTTAGTGCCAGCAACTAAGTCCTTAGCTAGACCTAAGGATTATCCTGGGATTGTCCCGGGGTCATCCCTGTTCATGTAAATAACACACAGGGGATCCCAGGAGCAGGCAGGGATGACCCCGGGATAAACCTTAGGTCTAGCTAAGGCCTAAGCCTTAGAAAATGCAATCTACAGTGGGGGAAAAGCCAGGAAACTACCAAACAACCAGGGGTCAGGGACAGGGTTGGGGACAGGAGAAGTGGCCTTAGCAACTGGGAAAACCTGGAGGGCCAGAGGGTCAACATGCCTGGACTAAACCATGGTTTGTCATAATGTGAATGAACTGAGGAGAGTCTTGGGGCTCCTCTTACCCTCTTAAGGTCCTCCTTCATTTGTGAGGGAACGAGATTGAAAGCTTTGTCTTTTGGTTTCAATAAACCACAGTTGTGTGTTACATCCAAACTTGGGAAAATTTGCTTTATTCCAACTGTGGTTAGATATCAGTCCAGGATCTGAAACCACGTTTGTTCCTGTCCTATTTAGAGCTAAGCACAGTTAAAATGAAGCAGTTTCCTGAATTCAGACAGACATAACAGGAAACTCTAGTTTATTCAAAACCCAAATTAGAAGCTTACAATTTCTTCCCCTCCAAGCATGAAGGTAGAGAATTGGAGAAGGAAGAAGCAAGTGAGCCTGCTGTGGCTCGCTCTCAAAATATTACATGGGAACCAGTTCAATTAAGGATACTTGCCAAGAACACACTTCGTCTGTTGATTTTAAAAAAATGTTCAAGGGGAGGAAGGGAAGATAAAGAAATAAATAAGCTACGGTCACAAATGGAACTGGAATTAATGTCAAGACTGTGAAATCATAGGTAGATCTGCTACAACCAGGGAAACATTGCTTCTGGTTATAACTTCAGAATGTTTTTGCCACATTATAATTTGGAGGTGAGCGTTGTGTTAGATTCCTTAAAGTAGAAGGCAGACCAAGCTTGTCTTGTGTGCATAATGTGAAAGAGTTAGAAGAAACCATGTATAATTCAATGAGTTTTTTGTACTGAACAGTAATTGGTTTTGAGACTCAGCAAAAATAATCTAATCGCCCCACAACTATATTTAGTGGTGTGAGGAAAATGTGAAGGGCTCTTTGAATAATGAAGCTCTAATTTTAGTTTCTCAATTATTGTCACTTGTGTGAATCTTTTTCTGTAGGAAGGATTCGATTAAATTCCTAGAGTGGAAACGAAGCCAGCACATTTAGCATGAAATAAAGATTATGGAAGTATTCCCCCCACCCACCCCCAGTAAATATGATGGTAACCCAAGTCCTGTTCAAATAAAAAAGGAATCGGAAGTGACCAGATTTATCCATTTTTATAATAAATGAAGACAATGAAGTTTGATGATTAAAATAGATTTGTATACATGCTTTATTCCTGTAAAAAACAAACCAAAAACCCCTAACGTGTTTTGCTATATGCAGAGCTTTTCCAAGATTCTTTGTTATCAGTACCTTTTCCCACTTTAGCCCTCTTCAAATGTTCACTGCACAGGAATTAACTGGGGGCATGGAAGGAGCTTCACCCTGGCCCCCTCTGCTCTGATCTTCCTGTGTTGTTGAGGAAGATCTGGAAGGGCACTGTAAGCACATTCAGCAGAGCTCCACATGACCTTGAACCCTGGCTTATCGGGCTTCCCAATCCCACAGAAGCCTGTAGGTGTTCAGCCAAACACACTTACATTGCCATCGTAGACCTTACCTGGGAATGGAAAGGGTGGGGGTGAAGGTGGAGCTAGGGCGGCCATAAGGAAAGGAGGACAGGGCTCCTGTATCTTTAACCATTATATTGAAAAGGCAGAGAGCAAGTGGGCAATGGCATCTTCTACTCCTCCTTCTCACCACCAGTGTTGTCTGGGCCAGAGCGAGAGGTAGTGGAACAAGCAGGTTGCAATGGTTAAGAAGAGAATCGCTCCAGGGGACTGTTGTCAGTGGGTGCCTGATGAGGTGTAGGTCCTCAGCAAGATCATGCCCTATCTTTAATGCTGCCCTGAACCTTGCAAAGGATGTGCTATTCCTTGAGCTATAGCCCTTCTTATGTGTGTGTGTGTGGGGGGGGAATGACAGGATTGGAGTGCAATTTAAAGCAGGTAAACAACTGGAAAGGAAATGGTTAAGCAGCCCTTTCCTTCGGTCCCTACACTGAAATTCACAGTTTTTGAGGAAACTTTTGTTAAAAAAACAAAACACATTATCAGAGAAAAGATACATGTGGTTTGTAATGTGCATTGCCCCTAGGTTTTGTTGCAGCTGTAGATAAAGTCACCTCAGATATATCAAAGATGGACAACTGCTTTTGATTTACATTGTTTGTACTAAACATGCCTGCCTTTAAGGGGGAGTGCTGTCAGCTGGATCACAAACGGGCAGGCACCGGAGGTTGTCCTCTTCCTAAAAAGCCTCCTAAGAAGAACCTTGAGGCACAATCCAGAAAATTTCCCACAAGAATTGCCAAGAGTAACAATCAAGATGACCCCAAGATGTCAAGACTCTCTGTATAAGTAAACATGCCGCGCCACACCATTGAAGTATAGTTAATGTTCAAAGAATATTTATACAGTTTCGTCATGCACATTTATGTCCACTTACTGATGATGTACAAGGTGACAGAAGGGGATTTGTGCTAGGGAGCCTGTGAGAAAGTTGAGCACAGTCATTTAAGATGCAGAACAATGGAACATGACATCTGCTTACATTTTACATAAAATAGATTTAGATTGTTAACCTAACGCCACTTCCCTGGGAATAAGCCACATTAAACTCAATAGGACTTAATTCTGGGTAACACATAGGAGACCTTAGATCTGTTGGAGGAGCCCTTCTCCACATCCCATCAATGCAACATATACGTTATGATGGGACAAGGGAGAGGGCCTTCTCTGTGGTGGCACCCCGACTGTGGAATGCCCTCCCCTTGGAGGCCCGATTGGCGCCAACATTGATTGCATTTCGACACCAAGTAAAAACATGGCTTTTTAACAAAGCCTTTGATGGTTAAACTCACTGGCACATTGTTTTAACTGTTTTAACTGCATCTATTGCTTTTAAATTATATATTGTTTTACCTTGGATTATGGTTTAATTTGTTTTTAACTGTGTATATTTATTGTTTTATACTGTATGTTTTTATCTGTACGCCACCCTGAGATCTTAGTGATATAGGGTGGGATATAAATATTTTAAATAAATAAATAAATAATAGGACTGCATATTTAATTGTACCCTGTTTTCATTAGATCTGTTTGATGAAACAGAAATCAGCGGTCACATAGACAACCGGGCTGAACAGTTTGAATCCAGTGGCTACTCCAAATTTTTAGTATTTTTAATGAGAATAAAATCACCATTATCATTCTGTAATATTTCTAAAGGCACTTAAAATATGCTGGTTACTGTACAACTCTTAAAAATGTACAGGCATAAAATCTTAAACAAAAGTTTTGCAATTGCAAAATGGATAAAATACAGTATAATGTCTAGTCGTATGCAAAGTTCATGTCCAGCTTTTTTATTTACATATTTTATCTCACTTTTAAAAATTAATTTTTTCACAAGGTGTCTAACAGTTTTTTTAAAAAAAGGAAATCACTATAACCAATAACATCCAGATAGAAAATGGAACAAAATCCGGAAGTCAGCATAAAACAATGAATCATAAAAAGCCACTGGGAATAGAAACAATCACAAAGTGAATTTTGAAGTAAAAATAAAGATTGGCAAAGAGCAGAGCCTGAAACAATGATCTTAAAACACAGGCAGGTTCCTATGTCCAAAAGTGACCTTGAAGTGCCAGATCACTATAATCTCATCCACACTAAACCTCATTGACTTCAATGAGGCTTGCTTCTGAGTAGACATGTATAGGTAGTAGACATGTCTGTTAGGGCTTTAAAGGTAAAACCCAGCACCTCAAGTTGATCTACACTATTGCTTTAAAACAGTTTATAACAGTAGTGACAACTGTTGGGGCCCAGGACACACTCCATATGCAGTTGTCAAACCGTTTTCAAAGTGTCATATCCTGCTGGGTGTAGATCTGGCCTGGTGTAAGAGATGTAGGAACAGTGTATGTTAGGGTGACTGTATGAAAAGGAGGACAGGACTCCTGTATCTTTAACAGTTGTATTGAAAAGGAAATTTCATCAGGTGTCATTTGTATATAGGGGGAACCTGGTGAAATTTCCTTTTCATCACAACAGTTAAAGCTGCAGGTGCTCTGCCCTCTTTTAAATCTGGTCACTCTAGTATAGCTCCTGCAGCTTTAACTGTTGTGATGAAGAGGGAATTTCACCAGGTTCTCTATATATACAAATGACACCTGCTGAAATTTCTTTTTCTATGCAACTGTTAAAGATATAGGAGCCTGGTCCTCTTTTTCATATGGTCACCCTTCTTTAAGCAGATCTTAGAAAGCTGCAGGATCTGGGTCACCCTAGTGTATGTTATCCACCACCACCACCCTGGACAACTTAAGAAGATAATATTATACAAAGATAACACTATTTCAGACTTGCATCATCATACCCTCAAAATCATTTTCTTCACCTTATGACCTCTCCATTTGATACAATTAGCTGATTACAATATCCTTCATATTCCTCCACACTCATCTATAGAAAGCTGGTGAGGAGATTTTTAGGCATAGAATGAAAATGAAGCCAGTTTTATGGGCACAGAAATGATTCCCTTGGAATCCAAGCTACATTGTTTAATGATGACCAACCTTCAAGCTGACAGTATTACTAGGATTTCAACTAATTTATAATTGTAAAGTGCAGTTTTGGTGAGTTGTTGGACTGCATTTTGTGGCTTTTATGTTTTTCTTTTAATGCAAACTATTACTTTTAATATAGGGGTTTTTTTTAGAGTAAAGGGAATTGTGTTTGCTTATTGGTGCTTTGCTTCCTGTTTCTCTTGTGCAATTGTAATGAGATGAATTACACAAAATACAATATCATACAATAATTCCCACCCTCTCCTCCCACCCCTAGAACGTGTTACAAAGTACAAAAATACAGAATCCCTCAGGAAGCATATTCAACTTTTGAAAATAAACATTGTATAAATATTGCATTTTGTAAAATACAATAAAAATTAAAAAAATTAAAAAGAAAAAAAAATAATAAGATGAATTACTCCGGATTAGAGGGGCAACCACGTGGTCTGTAACTGAAAGTGTTCCCTCCTCATGGTGCTCACAGTATTGAATGGGACATCGCCACTTCAGCTGCCTATGGCAGGGAATCTTGAGCTAGTTTAGAAGAATTGGAATATTTAAAGGTTTCTGTTTTTGTTTTAGAATGGAATAAGTGGAGCAGGAGATGTGCAGGAGGTTCACTTCATCGTCAAAATGACCTGCAAACTTCTGTGAGTGGCCAGTCATGAGAATGCTATAAATCACTCATTTAGAGAAGCCTTTAGCCTCTGCTACTAAGCACACTACACCAGTGGATGAAAATCACAGAACTAGAAAATGTCATAACCATATCTAGCCACCAACTCCTAAAAGCTTCTGCTGTAATGCATTAAAAAAAGCACCGCAGAAGAAAAGGTTTGCTTGATGACTTAAATGTACCACTCTGCAAAGGGTCTGATATTCTCTGAAAAGGGTTTATTAAATTTACGTAGAAAGTCACATTTTTAGGATATTTGCAAAGCAGCCCCATGAAAATAAATACATGAAATGAATCATTGCACTAGTGCACAGACATTGATCTAATTTTTCTAGAGCTAGTTCAATAATTTATGGTATCTTTTCCCAACCGGTATCCAAGATGACAATGAATCATAAACAAGGTAATTAGAATATAAGTCACATCTCAGAATCAGATCTATGGCTTCAATAAAAAATGGAACCAGAAAAAAATCAATCCTAATGGAAACAGTCTAAACTTTGAATAATTAAAGAAGAAGAAGACTAACTGCACAATCCTATGCACATCTACTTGGAAGTGAGTCTCATTGGGTTCAATGGATTTTACTCCCTGTAAAGAATTGCAACCTAAGAGCCTGTAGCAAAGACAGACATTATTACACATCTTAAGAGACCTTTTCACATTTATTTTGTGGCCCACAAATATAGAGTATTATTGAAAAAAGGATTAGAACAGCATTTTCATTTAATTTTATATTTTAGGTCCATTTATCATGACACACTGCTGGCAATGTGGTATTTTGGATGCTAATCTCTAATCTGTTGCCAGTGTTATTTTTTAAAATACAATTTCTATAAAGGCCAGTACCTTTTTACCATGCCTATATCATGGCACTTCTGCATGGCTAAATGCCACACCAGAAATGCAATGTGCAATGCTGATTGTCATTGTGGATATAGGCATGGAAAATTACTGATTATGACTGGATGTTCTATTTGCAAATCATTAATTTGGGCACCAGAAAAACTGTGATCAACACAAGTCCCAGTAAAATAAGCTCATGTGCTATTGTTACAGGTGAAACTGTGATATGTTTTCAGTGTAGGGATTAGGTAATATATCAGCTGTAATTAGGGAGACTATGTGTCCTATTTTACAGAGGACATTCCTCTATTTGAAGGGCGTGCAGTTCAGGTCTGGTTTAAAGATACAGAATCATAAGAAGACAGAGAACAGGGACCTTGAAGTTAGCACCAGGACAACAGCATTATTTTTATTTATTTATTTATTATTGCATTTATATTTTGCCTTTTTTCCTCCAAAGAACTCAAGGCGGCATACATAATCCTCCTCCTCTCCATTTTATCCTCACAACAACCCTGTGAGGTAGGTTAGGCTGAGAGTCTGTGACTGGCCCAAAGTCACCCAGTGGGATTCCATGGCTGAGTGGGGACTAGAACCAGGTTCTCCTGAATCCTAGTCCAACAATTTAGCCACTACACCACACTGCCCCGCACATTAGCAGGCACATAAGTCATCTATTCATAGTCTTCTCATATATGATGATATATTGTATTTCTATTTAAATTGTAGTATTTCTAAATTTGTATCGAATCATATATTTTGCAAATTGGTGTCCTCTTTTCTTGATGAGGTATAAGTGGTCAGACTAGCTGTAAGCCATGTGTACAGAAGATGCACTGCATGTAAGGCTCAACACAGTGTTCTGTGAATGTGCACATCATTGGGAGGTTACGTCTGTCTGTGGGCTGGCATCTTCATCCGCCAACCCTCGGACTCCACCTGCAGCTCCTTTCGCCCTTCCCCCCCACCTTGGAGGGAAGAACCTAGAACCAAGATTCAGAAGACTCTGCAGATCCTCATCAGAGTTGCTTCTCTAGGTCAACATCTTCTCCATTTCCCAGCCTCAGAATCCATTTGGAGTTCTTTCTGCTCCCTCCTCTAGAAAAAAAAATAGTCTGGGACCTGGACTATGACATTAACAGCCAGGGCTCAGAGCAAATCCATTTATATACCTATACCTTTTTAAAAAAATTTTTTAAGGGAACCAATTTTAGCTGAAAAGGTGTATGCACATGTGCATATTTGTATAAATGTAATAAATAAATAAATAGATAGAAATACTGAGCAGAAAAAAAACCTGGCTCAGTGAAGATGTTGCAATTATGTAAACAAAATACTTAACCCAACTTGGCATTGTTAAGTGTAATGATTGTGGATCATACAAGTTTAAAGTTGTTTTTAAATGTGTATTGTTTTTGTATGTTGTCTATTACGTTTCTATGGTTTTAAGTTTTGTATATCGATTTTTAAATCTTTGTAAACTGCCCAGAGAGCTTTGGCTATGGAGTGGTATAGAAATGTAATATGTAACTACTACTACTACTACTACTACTACTACTACTACTACAATACATACCAAACAACCATTGTTTTTTTCATAAATGAGACTGCAGCTGTGATAATCCATGGAGGTTATTAACTCCATCCAGATGTAGTTTGCCCTGTTTTGTGCTTTCTTGCTTGAGTTTTGGCTGTCTGAGGTGGAAGCTCATGCTGCTGTCCTCTCTTCTCTACTCATGACAGCAGCGGCAATGACAATAGCGGAGATGAAGGCCCACTTCCTTCCTCCCCAACAATGATGATGACCATGGTGATTGCATACCACAGGTGTCTCCCTTGATGCTTCACAGAGAGTGGTCCTTCATCAGAGTGAGTCATTGGTTAGGGGGTAGCCCCAGAGGCCGCCTGTGCTGCAGAAGAACAGGCAGTCTCCAGGGCCACTTCCCTACTTATGCCTTATTCTGAGAAAGGACCCCTCAGAGCGATGCATCTGGGCAGGCTCTCTGGAGAGCCAAGCTGGCTAGTCCCTCTTCTGAGTGGCTGGTGGGGCCTCCCTGAGAGTCTAGCACCTGACGCTGTACTATGAGGAGTCATCAAAGAGAGGCATTGGGCAAGTGACACTCCAGAGAATTGTATCAGCTGCTCTCCTCTGCAGCATTAACTGCAGCAGGAGAGTGGTCAGTACATTTTTTTAGTGCTGATTGGGGTGTGCAATTCTCCTGGTAGTGACAGCCTAGGGCAAATGGGATCACCACCCATTTGATATTCACTGCCTGAGGTGGGAGATTCACCCCACCTCACAGAAGGGCCAGCCCTGATCACTACACATAAAAGATCTGGTTTTGTAGTATAGTATCACGGAGGAGATTGTACTTCCTCCAGCTCACTTCTCCTGAGACTGGGCTGACACTCACGTTGAGAAGTCAGTGTAGCATAGATCTGTACATGTAGCTGAACAATCAAATCCAATATATTGCACGGGTTGATGCAAATTATTGAATAATAAGCTATTTGAAATGCAAAGGATTTTTTGGAAGACTTTTCTGATGAACTCATCACTCTGCTTGAAAGAGAATAAATTATCTGGAGCATTTCAGAATGAACCAGAGGTTTATTCTAGCAGCTGTACATCCCACACTAAGAGCTTTATACTCCAATTGAAAGCAACAGATTAACGAGGCAGGCTGAAATGACTACACGTGTTGTTGCTGAAAAAATTAGGGATTTTATCTGGAGCAAAAATAATATGAATATGAAGTATTTGTTGCTTCAGTCACCTCTACGTTCTAATAATAGGTCACAATTAGAAATGATCAGAGATGAGAAAGTGTTATTATAGGATAGGATCCTAGCTGTGCTGCTCCTTGGGACAAACTCCTGAATCTGAGCCAAGATGGGTCAATTTGGTCCCACCTTGGTCTGAATATGAGGTGGTACCGGATCAGCCTAAGGCACCCTGAGGCGAACCAGATCACCTCTGAAGTACCTCGGGCTGATTTGGTGCAGTGGTGTGCTACCCCACCTGTGTGAGGATTCAGGGATATGGGGAGACCCCAGGTAATACTGAGTGGTGTGCTTGCATATGTGGATCAGGAAACAGGTAGCCTCTTTCCTAGAGGGAATCTACACGTCGTACTGAAGGCGCCTGCGTGCGCCTCCAGTGCGCCCTCAAAACGATGGTGTAGACGGAGAAAGAAGAGACGGAGGAAGAGGCGGAGGAGGATGTGGCTGTGGAACTGGCCGCGTCCTTGCCACCGCCGCCTCCCCGCCGGCCTCCTGCTGCCGGGGTAAGAGCCACCCAGGTCGGAGAGCTCGGCTTCCGCTTCTGCCGAGCTCTCCAACCTGGGTGGCTCTTACCCCGTCAGCAGGAGGCCGGCGGGGAGGCGGCGGCAGCAGCAAGGACGCGGCCGGTTCCCCAGCCGCCTCCTCCTCCTCCTCCTCTTCCTCCGTCTCTTCTTTCTCCCTCTATACCATCGTTTTGAGGGCGCACTGGAGGCACACGCAGGCGCCTTCAGTGCGACGTGTAGATTCCCTCCTAGTCATGATTCTGTTTATGCAATCAGCTGCAATTAATATTCTATAAAATCCATCCTTTCTCATTCATGCTGAGTCCTCTATGTCACAGCTCTTCATATACAGTTCTATTGCGTCTCCTGCCAGCACTTAGCCAGGTGTGCAATTGGGTGCTGGCTACATTGCAATGTATGGGGTACACTGCAATGTGGCCATCTATTGCCAATATTGGGAAGCCTTCCTGTAAATCACATACATTAAGCTAGCAACCACCTCCTCTCTAATGTCCCGTCATGCAGACTAGGCTCACAAGGAGTATTAGGTTGCATATGAGGGACATGCCAAGCTGAGCAGGCTGCTAGTTACATGGGATGCATTGGGGTGGGGTGGGTGACTCACATTGCTGATAGCTGATAGCCGCCTTTGTGAAACGCCCAGAGAGCTTCGGCTATTGGGCGGTATAGAAATGGAATAAATAAATAAATGTATGACTGGTTGAGAGATGGTGGGAGAAGGAACTGCCAGCTCCATGCTTGGACAAGACACTCCCAAAGTGAGTCTACCTTCTTACCAGCATTGTCCCCAAGTGCTGCTATTCTTCCTCCTCGTTGCTACCACCTGCTTGCTTGCCAGACAGCCAGCCAGGGCCGGTGCCAGACTATTTTGCACCCTAGGCAAGGTGAGCTACTTGCACCTCCGCCCCCCCCAAAAAATTGCCAACTTTGATTCAGCTGTTCAAGAAGAGTGTCTGAACTATTATATTTCCCTTTTATTATGTTTTTTTCTTAAAACAGCTAATTTGTATAAAACTGTGACCCTTAAAGGGCAGTACTGCGCCCCTCTGAGGAACCTTTCCTTCCTCCCACCTGAGAGGGAAAAAGCCGCCTTGATACGCTGCTGTGCTGACCCTAACCCTTTCCCACCTACTCTTAATAGCTTGACCCTCTAGCCCATCTCTTCAGAGTTCAGGTATGGAGGGGGAGATCTAGCTAGAAAACATGATCTGGAGAAGGAAAGAAGAAGCTGTAAAGAGGAGAACAACCAGGCAGGTGGGACTCCGGCAAGGCCTGTGGGTTTCCCCAAAGCCACGGACAGTGTGGCTCTCGATGCAGGGGACTCGGGTGGCCTGGCTGGGGTGGGGGGAGGGAGGGGGCTGGGCCAGCCTGCAAAAGAGAAGTGCCTTGTTCCAGCACCCTGCCCGCTGTCTGCGCTCTAGGCGGCTGCTTGGTTGGCCTAATGGTAGTGCCGGCCCTGCAGAGCAAAGTAGGCAGGGGCATCTGCTGCTCCTCCTTCTTGGCACCAGCATTGTCTGGACTGGGGCAAGAGGCAGGTAAACCAGCAGGTTGCAATGGTGAAGAGGAGAAGCAGGTCGAGGAGAAGCAGGTCAAGGGGGTCGTCAGTACATGGCCTGCTGAGGGGTAAGCTTACGCTGGCCCTTGATGCCAACTCTTGCATAAAGGGAAAGATCATGCAATGTATTATATGTAAAAACAATGTCTAGTGGAAATGGCAGATTCCCCCCCCCCCAATAAAAACTCTTTGTTTTCTTTTATATGTAGCCTACAAACACCTATAGAGATTGGATTATGTCGAGATCAGAGTTCAGGCTTTTAAGGTGACAACTGAGGTCAGCAATTGCTCAGTTTTGCATCTCCATACTTTTGGCATTTACATTTCCCTAACCTTAAAATTCAACTCTGCACTCATGCTATCTTAGCTTTCATTATTTCTGTCAACTAGGCATCTTTTAGACAGTTGAAAACCCACTCATTTTCCGCCTTTAAAAGTTGAAGGCAATTTAAGATTAACATTCAGTGGCATTTCTTGTGGTTTGAACCATGAAAGCAACTATTGCTGGTGTGTAAAATAATAGAAGTCTATTCAAACAATCATAAATTGAATCCAAGGATTCATTATATTTATTTTTGTGCTTTAACAAAGTTGCTACAATTTCCGACGGAGCTAATTCAGCACATCCAAATATATGGAGATAATATTTAGGTAGGCAAATGGGGCCTCAATGTTTTTGGGCCCATGTAGAATATTGAGACAGTGTCATGGGCACACTCACAAAATGGCTACAATGAGGGTGCCTTGCCCATTCATAAAACAGTTGCCATAGCAGGCATATCCAGTCAAAAAAATTCATTTCCTAGAATTCAAACCAGTGAGGCTAAAAGAAAAGTAATTTGCCTAAAAATCTAAGTACAAGGTGGATGTGGGATCTGAATTCCAAAACACAAAACCACTCTTTTGAACCCAAATAAGGCAGTACTTGGTTAAAAAGGGGGAAAACATTCAATTAATGATGTAAATAATTAAACTATTAAAGGCAACAAAACAGAGAACATTAAGTACCTATTACATAAACAGCACATCAAAAAGAAGAAAATGAATGTTAGAAATCCTTGCAACTATTACTTTAATTATGACTAGACCCATTGTATAAATCACTTGTGATTTGCTGGCACAACCTAATATTATAATTCAGCTATGTAAACTTTTAAAATCAACTTTGGAAATAGGGAGGCAACAAAATAAATAAATAAATAAATAAATAAATCTGTAACTGCTTTCAGATTAATGATGGAACAAACAAAACACATCAGAAGAAGTTCATCCATGAGGAAGAATACAGAGAGAAACACTGGTTTACAAAATGGGCTAGTGGAGTAAGAACTGTTCAAAAGACAACTTCAAATCTCAAAAGAAAAAGGACTGTACAAAATAAAAATGACATCAATCAATGCTAAAAGTTTAAATGCTAAAAGTTTTGCGAACCGCCCAGAGAGCTTCAGCTATTGGGCGGTATAGAAATGTAATAAAATAAATAAATAAATAAATAAATGACTCAGGAAAGAAAAAGGATAACAAAGGTATTTTTCCAATGTATCTCAGATCTAGTTTTCAACCACACCCACCCACCCACCCACACCTGACTCTGAAAAGATTACGCTGGGTCCCAAAACAGAGGACAAAAGAGGACATGTATTTGCATACAATGTGTATATGCTAATTTAGAAGCAAATTTAGAAATAATATAATTTCAATGTAAATACAGAACATTACACCATAGTGTTGAAGTCTGTGATCAGGTGTCGCATGGGCCTTGCTCAGTCTGCTGTCGAGGTGCTGCTTATGGTTCATGGCCAGCTCTTCACTCTGATGGTTCTTCATCTTTAAATCAGTTTAAAAACCTTTTCAAATAAAGATAGAGGACAGTCCTCTGGCAGCCCTTCAAATAGAGGACTGTCCTCTGTAAAAGAGGATCTATGGCCAATTTATGACCTATACATTTATTGAGTAGTAATTTCTCAAGGGGTTTCCTAGGAAAAAAGAAAGAAAGATGCAAATTAAAGTCCAGAATAATCTGCTTTGATAACCTACCATACTGTCAAAACAGCTTTCCCTGCAAGCCAGTAATTTTAAAAACAGTTGTAGTTGCCTTTTCTAGGTGATACTGAAACAACATATATAGGTTTATCTAGCTGTACCTGCAAATTGAGGTGGTATCATTTCTGGATTGCTTTGTGTGAAATGACATTCTAATTTAAGAAATAATAAAAATGACCCATGTTATCTTGTATTCAGGAGTTACTTGTCAGATGGCCAGTTGTTTATTTGTCTCAATTTGGTACAATTCTGTGGCTATTCTCAAGGCTACAAGGAAGAAGTGGTTCTGAAAATTAAAGCACATTGCTTTAATGCACATTGAATTCTGTTTTAACGAAAGACATAATTGCAGAAATTGGCCAGCTAAATAAATATTTTTGAGTCAAGTACTGACTAGTTTCCCTCTCTCTAGGATTTATCCTGCTATTCATATGTAAATAGTTGTCTCTGCTTACCAAAGGATGTATTTCATCTACAAAAAGGTCATAAAAATAATGATGAAAACAACATGGACAAATTCCCCACAAACAAAAGCCCATTAAAATCATAGAAGCGTAGGCCATTGTTTCATGTTTGATTCAACTCCAGTTAGTGTAATGAATAGACTAGGGCTTAATTGAACCTTTGCACTTCATTTTCAAGATGTTTTTCAGTGTGATGGCTCAGACCTGAAAGAACAGGGGACTCTGAGCATATGAGGATTCCTTTTGCCTCCATAACAAGCAACTGTATCAGCCCCTGGACATCTGGACTAGAGGCTGTAGCTTCCAAACAAGTTTGGACTTTGATACTCCTTTCAATAAATCAAGCACTGCTAATGGTCCAGTCCTATAATTCAAGCACAGCAAATAAGTGCTGTGGACCCCCAGGGCGGACCCACCCCCCAGAGAGGTCCGCCTGGCACCTACACTGTACTCCTTTCGTCGCCAGCTGAAGACCTTTTTATTCTCTCAGTATTTTAACACTTAATTTTAACTTAAATTTAAATTTTACTGTTTTAACTCTGTATTTTAATCTTACATCAATTTTGCTGCGTGGTTTTATCCTGGTTGTGCATTTTATACTGTATTTTGTAATTGTGCTTTTAACCTGTTGGTTGTTTTATTGTGGTTTTAATTTTTGTGAACCGCCCAGAGAGCTTCGGCTATTGGGCAGTATATAAATAAATAAATAAGTCCTTAGGATGTGGCATGTCCTCACCATTGTACCAGGGCAACATCACAACCCATAACATTATCCTGACATTGTGAGAGCACAAGAACTACCTTGATGAATCAGGTCAAAGGTCTACCCAGGCTTCCCAAATCTAGTGCCCTCCGGGAGTTTTGGACTATAATGCCCTGGTTTCATGACCATTGGCTATGCTGGTTCGGGCTGATGGGAGTTGAAGTCTAAAATATCAAGAAGATACCAGTAGAGGAAGGCTGTCCTATTTAGTCCATCATTCTTTTTCTAGCAACAGCTGGCAAGAAGTTCAGAAGGAGGGCCTAAAAGTGAAGGCCATGCACTATTTTTGTTACTAGCATTTGGTAGAGGTATTTATTTCAGTGCATAACCCAAAGCAATTCTTTATGCGGGTGTGCAGGACTTCAAGGCTGAACACTAAATCTGGCCTGCCTGAGATCCCAATCCAAACCACCTGGTTTCCCCAGATGTCCATACACCCTTCCATGCCACAATCCCTTTCTCCTGACTGCCGATCAGTAACAGAAGCAGTAAGCCTGTATATACTAGTTGCTGGGGAACCTGGGTGGGAGGATACTGTTGCACCGTGTACTGCTTGTGAACTGCCCAGAGAGCTTTGGCTAAGGGACGGTGTACAAATGCAATAAAATAAATAAATTCATGGTTGACAGCTGGTTGGCCACTGTGTGAACAGAGTGCTGGACTAGATGGACCTTTGGTTTGATCCAGCATGGCTCTTCTTATGTTCTTATTTGATAGTTTCCTGGTATTTGCACAGTGTCCCCTCCTGCCCCCCCCCAATTCTGGAACTTGATACTCCTGTTCTAAGGCTTAATTACCAACAGTAAGAGATTATAGTGGGGGGTGTTGGGGGGTATTTTTAGCCCTGCCCCCATTCTTCTTCATCTTTATCTTCTCATTTCTATACTGCCCCATACCCGAAGTTTGCTGGGCAGTTTGCAAAGATTAAAAACCATTAAAAATACAGTATATGAAGTTTGAAACCCATTAACATTAAAAACAATAACCCACAAACAGAGAGTTCACACAGAGACAACATATATCTAAAAACAACTTAAGCAATTAACCATAAGACAAACCCAGGGCCTGATTAAAAACTCATCATATGATGCCAAATGCCTGAGAAAAGAGAAAGACCTGGTGCTGACAAGATAATAATGTTGGCGCTAGCCAGGTCTCATCAGGGATATCATCTTATAATTGGGGGGGGCACCACCAAGGAGGCCTTTGACCCATGCCTCTTTTGCCTTTAGTCTCACCCACCATGTAGCCCCACGAGCGTCTCCAAAACTGAATTTGGCCCTTGGGCTGAAAGAGCACACCTGCTTCTGGAGGTGCCTTGGAAGAACTCAGAGGCTGGACTCCAGTATTAAAAAGACAAACTCCTTCTCCCTGATTCTTCCTCCTTCTTCCTCACTTGGCAAGGAATATTGGCTGACTGACTCACTGAAGTGTTTATTTCTTCCCCCTCGACACACAATTACAACACAACAACAAATCACATACAAAGGTAATTTACAAAGCAGATAAAATAATATAACAATACAAACAAACAATAAGCCGTTAAAACACAATACAAAGCAGCAGAAAACCAGCCATCAAGAGATTTTTTAAAAAATTAAAATTATTTAAAGGTAAGAAAGGCTGGAAATCTTCTCTTAGCCATGTTACAAAATGTATACTTCTATGTAGAGCTGATGTTTCTGATATATTCCCTGTGTTTTCCTCCTCCTCCTTCTTCTTCTTGACCAAATGCTACTCATGATCAAACAAGAAAGCATCTTGTGGCAAAGTTTTAGCTGCAATAGATTAACACTTCAACCACTCTGGAAATGATTACTCATGATAAGCTAACACAATAACACCATCCATAAGACTTGAAGCATTTACTTTATACAGGCTGTAACTATGATGACAGTGTACAATATGTCTTTTATCTTTGATGTGCTGAAACCCCTCTATTAAAAAGTTACAGCTCAGTTTGTATTAGGGCAGAGGTGGGTAACACATACCCTCCAGAACGCATGCACTCCGTAGTCTATAATGGTGGCTCTCATATTGCTGAAATTTTCTGTGGCATCAGCAAAATAAGCCCATTTGAATGAAAACAAGTGAAATGTGTCATTTTTAACCCTCTCTTGTGGTTTGCTGCTAAAATTTGGTAGCAAACTGTCCATTTTTGGGGACTGGTGCTGCAGTGGCGGGAATGCAGCTTGCAGGGGAATTGGGGGTTGATGGAAAGTGCCCCCCGGACCCCTCAAAGTTATCCACCCCTACCTTCCAGCTTCCAGCTTTTCCTTCTAGCAAGGTTCCTATGTCTTTCACAGAAACAGACTAGGAGCAGATCTACACAGAGTTGTGAAGTCGTCCTGAAGGTGCTTGCGTGCGCCTCCAGAGCGCCCCGAAACTCTTTGTGTAGATCTTGCCATTACCTGTCCAGAAGAGGAGGAGGAGGAGGAGGAGGAGGAGGAGGAGGCGGCGCCGCCGCCGCCGCATCGCCCCTTGCGGGGACGGGGCGAAAAGTTCCAGGGCTCGGTAGCTTCGCTGGTGAGTCCTTGCCCCCGCCGCCGCCCACCTCCCCGCCGGCCTCCTGTTGCCAGCGAAAGAGCCACCCAGGTTGGAGAGCTCGGCGGAAGAAGGCGGGGTGGCAGCTTCTTCCGCCGAGCTCTCCAACCCATGTGGCTCTTTCACCGGCAGCAGGAGGCCGGCGGGGAGGTGGGCGATGGCGGCGGCAAGGACTCACCAGCGAAGCCGCCGAGCCCTGGAACTTTTCACCCCGTCTCCGCGAGGGGTGATCCGGGGCCGCCTCCTCCTCCTCTGGACAGGTAACGGCAGGATCTACACAAAGAGTTTCGGGGCGCCCTGGAGGTGCACGCAATCGCCTTCAGGACGCCTTCATAACTCTGTGTAGATCTGCTCTAGTAGAAGCACAGCAGGTAAAGCCTTTCCTGGGAGGTAGAGGAAGGGATGGCAAAAGATATATCACCAGCCCTATGTATCATCCAAAGTACTTCTCACATATATCCCTTGTACTTAGTAACTGAGTGAGAACACATTCCTTTAGAACTTTAAGAGAAAAGAGAAAAGTTTGGGTTTGAAGCACTTGTGCCAAATGGGAATGGATCGAAAGTGCACTTATATGCACTTTATCTCTGTAATTTCATTCCTACTATGGGATGACAGAACGGGCAGAAAACACCGTTCTGACAGTGAAGGATGCTGTAAAGACAGGGCAACACTATAAAACAAAGAACATTTTGCTCCTAGGAGAATCTTTCAGAAAGAGTGCTGTCTGTCTACTATGAATTGTTAAAGTCTCTCTCTCTCTCTCTGCCTTTTGAAAACCCATTTTTCTATGAAATTGATATTTGCCCCTGACCTAGGATGAACACTCTTCTTGGCCACGATTTCCGAATTACCCAAAGTAATTGCAGATATGTTCTCGCTGCATAATAGTATAGGGCCCGATGTTACCAATCACAATTCCATTTCAGAAGACAAGGTGCACTTTGCTGCCAGGAATTGCACAAAGCCAGAAATGACAATACATTAAAGAAGACACTACCTGTATCGTGTAAATCATCTTGAACGTGGGGGGTTCCAGGGTCTGATTTTGTGGTTTTTCATTTAGAAATTGGGAGACAAAGGGTGGACAAAAGGAACATGATGCTGTTGCATTGTTAAAAGCTACATAGGTAATTTTAGAGCTTGGCTAAGAGGCTGCCTGGAATCTGTGATTAAGTTTGCCAAATGAAAAGTGGAATTTAAGAGATGAGAGAGAGAGAGAGAGAGAGAGAGAGAGAGAGAGAGAGAGAGGACAATCCCAACAACCCACAACCCACTTGAAAAATGTCTATTAAACTATTTGATGTCAAAAAACCTAAACGTATCTATTTCAGAGAATTTGAATTGCTGTATAAACAACTCACTGAACTACAAATAGCACAATCCCCTCCCCCTGCAATCAATCAATCAATCAATCAATCAAATAAAATCCCTCATTCAAAAACAAATCCACCAAATGTTCAAGATGTTAGTGGATTTTGATACAGAGCAGAAGCAGACTGGCTTCCATTGCAACTGATTAGTAGGGTTTGCACATAACTCTTACATATGGTATGGCTTGTTCAATTCTAAGTTGTCTCTATGTGTAAATCCAGCTGCACTAACAAACAACCCAGATGAACAATCCAGAAAGAGAATCCATGGTTTGTTCTTGGTTTGTGAACTCTGGGGCAGGATCTACACTACTGCTTTATAACGGTTTATATCAGTATTGACAACTGATAGGGCCCAGGACACATTCCATATACCGTTTTCAAACTGCTTTCAAAGTGTTATATCCTGCTTGGTGTAGATCTGGCTTGGGTTGTTTAAACCATAAGTTGTCATTATGTGTGAACTCAGAACCATTTGCTATTCTTGGACTGTTTTGATAGGCCACAGAAGCAGTATGCAAGACTGATAACTTCCTCTCCCCTCAGCTGCTCTACATGCTAGTACTACAGTGCCACAAAGACATTTGTTATACAGGGAAGGAGCAGATGATGGAGTGGGAGAAACCCATGGATTGAGAAAACAAACCACAGTATGTTGGGCTGTCTGCTAGACAAACTCTGGGTAGGGCAACAGACCACAGAGTAAAGAAATCATGGGTTAGCATTATGTGTGAACCAGGTCAGTATATGGAAAATGAAACTCAATGGGTTGAATCCAGATTTGAGCATGTGCGGCTGGGCTGGAGCATGTGACTTTCCCCACCCCTCCCTCCCCATGGCATCCTCCTGAAAGTGCTACACAGAGGGGGAACCTACTGAATGGAGTTGCCTGTGGTGCAGGGGCAGAGGCACCTTCTATGAGTGGAGCTTCACTCCCAGAAAGTGCCTCTCTCTGCTCAATTTTTGGTGATCCCCCTTGCCCCTGTATCACAGCCTGTCCCATTCAGCAGGGTTCACAGACTCCCCTATGTAGTATTTTGGGTGGACTGCCATGCAATGGAAAGGGTGCGGAAGTCTGCTGTCTGCTCAGTAGCACACACCTATGTCTGGATCAGAGGAAATGAATGTGGCAATTTAAAACTCTTTTCAGATGGGAAAGTGTTATTTTGTTTCACACACACACACACACACACACACACACTGTACTAAAGCCATTGTTTCAATGACTTGAACATGTAAAAAGAGCAAGAGCGAGTGAGAGCAAGCAAGCAACCAACCCTGAGGGTGTGGCCTGAGGCAGGAAGAGTAAAGTTCGATATGACAGGAAAAAGGATGAAGTGGCAGATACCAAAGATGGGGCACAATGAAGTAGTGGAGGCTGGTGGCACTGATTTCAGGGGGACTGAGTGTCACTATCCGGTGTGTGGGTGGCAGGGTCCTCAGGCAGGAACACCGGGGCTGCGACAGATGGAGACGGAACTGGCTTGGGCAGTTGGAATACTGGTGGAGCAAGCTGTGAGTGAGGTACAGGTCTTTGGTAGCAGAGTCCAACAGAGGGCCAGGGGCAGGAGGCAGATCCAGGAAACAGGCACAAGGTCAGACACAGGTTCAGAATCCAAGCAGGGGCCAGAGGCATAAGAAAAGTCCAATCAACAAGCAGACAAGGTCCAGGCAGGGATCAAGGCAAGAGGCAGAGTCCAGGAGGAACAGAGTCCAAACAAGGGCCAGAGGAAAAAGTCGATGGTCAAAGGCAAAGCAAGGTTCAGGCACTTACCAGGTAGCAAAGGGGCCAGAGGCAGATGCGTGGTTGAGATGAGCAAGAGGTCCAGCGAGGCAAGATCTGCGATAGCAAATGGTCAGGAACCAGCTGCAGCTTGCATGAGAGGCTGTGGCGAAGGCTGAAGGGGAAATACAGTTCTTATATAGGCCTTTCCTGGCCACTCCCAGCTGTTCTGTGTGAGCCCACCTGGAAATGCCTGCTGGTCTGGGCCTGAACCCTGCAAGCCTTTACCAGCCAGGGCTGGCATCCTGTGAAGCACTGCGGCTGGTTATATGGAAAGCTGATGCCAGCTGGTGCTGCAGGACAGATCCTGACATTGCGCTGCCAGTCTAACTATTCCTATCTTCATTGACAGTGGAAGCTGGTGGCTCTAATTTTGGTGGGGCTGTGAATCCATTCTGGGTTTCAGTCAGAACCAACCAGAACTCTAAAGGAGTTATCCAAGGTGCTGGGTCCTATTTCCAAACTAGGTTCATCACCTTTAGCGTTCTGGCTGAAACCCAGAATGCATTCGCAGCCCCACCGAAATGGAGCCACCAGCCTCCACTGGCAATGGAGATAGTGGTAGAGAACAGACCATAGATGTGAAAAAGCTGAAATCAACCTCTTCAAGATGGGGGAACTCCTATGGAGAAAGAATTTGCAGTAGAGCGATAGACATTGTGAGATGATTAAAATAAGTCTGGAAGAGAGTTTGTGCCTTCTGTCATTCCTGGGAAGAAGGGGTCTGATTGCTCACATCTGATTGCTGCCCTAGGCCACAATCACACACAACCCTACAATCACTCACCGTCAGATTGCTGCCATAGGCCTCTTCACAGGGTTTTTAGGAACCTGTTCTACACGTTGCCAAAGATGTGTGACTCCTAATACAGCAGCCCGGCATCTCCTCTCTCCAAGTCAAGTGTAGTACAAGACAACACAGGTTTTGGGGGCCCTTGGGCAAGACAGCTCCAATGCCCCCCTCACCCAGTGAGCCTACTCCCTCACTGGCACAGTTGCCAGTGGCTGTTACTCATCATCCACGTCTTTTCTGCTTGCTTGCCAAGCAGAGAACCAATGAGTGAGGAGACAATGGGAGCTAAGTTTGCTGTTTTTCTCCACTGTTCTTTGTTTGTTCACTTCCTCTGGGCCAGCGTGAGATGTGGATTGCAGTTCTGAAGGAGGGGAGCATTGTCAGTGGACCTTGATAAGGTGCTGGCCCTTGACAGATGGTTGACCATGTGTTACATCCAGGGCATGGGCAGCAGGGAGCTAGGCTGGGCCACCAGGGGAGTGAGACGGAAGAGAACACCACACTGAAGCAGGATCAAGAAGGGTTCAGCTTTATTGACTGTCACTAGTGTGTGTGCCAGGGCTAGAGCCAGAGACGCCCTCCCGTAGCATGCAAGAGTTCAGAGGTACAGTTGAACCTGAGTCTGGGCCAAGCTGGAGCAACGTCCCAGAATCGGCACAAGGGTCCAGCACCACCTGCTGAGACAGAGGCAGAACCACAGCATAGTCCAGGGGCAGTCCAAGGGTCAGGAACCAATAAGATGTGGCAGAGGCAGGGGGCAAGGCAAAGTCCAAAGGCAGTCCAGAAGTCAGGAACCAACAAGGCATAGCAGAGGCAAAGCAAAGTCCAAATGTAGTCCAGAAGTCAGGAACCAACAAGGCGTAGCAGAAGCAAAGCAAAGTCCAGAAGTCAGGAACCAACAAGGCATAGCAGAAGCAAAGCAAAGTCCAAAGGCAGTCCAGAAGTCAGGAACCAACACGATCAGGAATGGGCATAAAGGTTTGCTGAAGCGGAACCAGGCAGTACAGGAACAGTGTTACTGTGGCAAGGATTGAGAGAGAAGTGCAGTGCTTAAATAGCTCTTACCCTGGCCCCACCCAGCTGGACTCCAATCACACCCCCTGCATGTAGTTAGTCAGGGCCTGAAGCTTGCAAACACCCCAGCAGGACAGGTCCTGACCGAAGACCTGGGTCCTGCAAGCACTCAGTACAGCATAGATCCAGACACCATGCTGTCTCTTGACACTAACCCTGATCCAAGAGGAGTAGCCACCCATCTCTTATAATAGGTAGTTTTGCCCTTAATTGTGTGGGTTTGCGATCCACCATCACACACATTTAACAATTTCAAACATGACAAATCCTTAACTGGCAAGGGACCTGAATTCATTCAAGCTGTTTGCAGCCACCACTTTTTGTCATGTGCAGAGTGCTACCTCCCTCCACCCTCACCCCGCCCCCCCCGGGATGGATGTGATATAAGCAAAGATTCATAATTCCTGTTGGGATACGTTCATTTACATTCTTGACTGAATTCAGCAAGTTGAAATTGTGTTTACTCCCTTATCCTTGGCTGCTAAACAAACACTGTTATTTATTCATGAGTTGCTTCCTAAATTGCCACCATGCTCTCAAAGAGAATTATTGTGCTTTTATTACCTTGTCCTGTGAATTAATTTCCCCACTGCTTTGCTTTAAGCAAATGTTTTGATACTGTAGGGCATGTGTCTTAAACAGAAGAGCTAGGTTTGATGATCAGCAGCAGCATTTTCAGATTATCAATACAAACCTCTCCGGGGTTTTTTTACAACAATGAAATCGATGTTTGAATTAAAGCCAATAACCTTTCAGAAACTGTCTTCAAATTTTCTCCATTATCAATGTTATACCTTTCTAAATTTACAATGTGTAATATTAATTAGCTTTCATTTCCTAATAAAAGCATACACTACCCCATGAAAACGTGTCTGAAGTCTAAACTACCTTCTATATGCCTCTAATTTCCCTCACTAATGGCTGCCAAGTCCAGTTTACAGAAAGCACACATTTGTGTGAGGTAGATGCTAAAGGACCGAATGTACTTGTCTGAGCACCACAGAATGGACATTTAACTATTGTCCTTGGCACATTTTCAGAGTTGCTGCTGGGAACATAATGATGGGTCCTGACTCTCTGAAGTAGCTAGCTGATACCATTAGATGATGCAGTTTGCAGTACAAGCTTTTAAATAGGTAACGTACCAACTAGAACTGCTGACAGATAATTGTCTGCTACATGAATGTGCTTCACACAGGAGATAAATTTTAGCAGTTAACTTTCTCTCAGTGCTGCATTGGATGCACTTAAAGATCTACTGCAAAACACCAGAATAAGGTGTCCTGTTAACTAGAGATACTTAACAATAACCAAAACTGACTGTAGACTTTAATATCTCAAGTTTCTTCAGTGCATATAACTGAACCCTTCCCAGTCTCTCTCCCAGAATGCCTTCAGTCCTGTCAGTCCAGTATAAATCCTGGCATGGACTAGCAGGTACCTCAAGGCAGTCTGGAGAACTGATTTGAGACAGAATGGCCCTTTCTACACCTAAGGATTATCCCTGGCAAATGGAGGGATCGTCCCTGCCTGCTCCCGGGATCCCCCGTGTGTCATTTGGATGCACAGGGATGATCCCAGGATGATCCCGGGATAAATGGATGGTGTGGACATGCCCTACGATCAAGTGACCTATATGCCTCATTCAGGCTGCTGTGTAGGAGTTAGCGTTGATGGGCAGCAGTTTTTATGGTTCTTTATCTTTAAACCAGAATTGGACAGGGCAGCCTTTTGAATAGAGGATGACTTCAAATAGAGGAAAATTAATATAATTTAATTTACTTGAAATTTAATTTAAAATAATAGCTTTAAAGCAGCTGTAAGAACAGAGTGTTATTGCTGGCATTGTGAAAATTGCAGTCTACAAAAAAGGTTGAGGGTTGAGTATAATTCATTGGTCAAAGAAGTCTAGGTGTCATACATTGTTTTAGATGATCAAAAGATAATCTAGAGAATCCTTGGAATGTCCCTACTGTTGGAAATTAATATTCTTAGTGAAATTAATTGATGTCGATATCAATGTAGAGAAAACCCATAAGATGAAGACATGAGATAATAATCATGTCAGGAAATAATCAGGTAGTAGCTAATTGAAGTTATCTAAGAAGGGAAATAATGTGATTTACAAATATTTTATGAGATGGAAGAGACAGCACGATCACAGCAGTTTATTTGAAATGTACAGCACTTTTCTGTTAACTGATTCATTTATACTCCGTACATCCCTGTAACACCATTCTGATACCATTCTCTTGGACTGAAGGACATCGCCCATTTTTAAAATCTGGGTTGGAGTGTACCACAGCTCACAACTTCTTTTCGCTTCTCTTATGCTTACCACTAGCTCTGTATAAACAATACCTACTAGGAAATTGGGCTTGATCCTGGTTGTTAGCACCAGCAATAATTCCTCAAGGCTGATTTGTATAAAGAGGTACAAAAATCTCTGGGCCTCTTCATACAACATGCTAAGCCATGGTTAGGCCACTATCACTTCTGCAGCAAATGGTCAGTGAGTGTGTTTAAACCATGGTTATATAGCGGCCATGTGGTTCACACAACACACTAAATCATGGTTCACATGACATGCTAAGTCATAAAGTTAAGCTCAAAATGCTTAACCACTGTGACAGAGGCCTTAGCTAGACCTAAGGTTTATCCTGGGATTGTCCCGGGGTCATCCCTGTTCATATAAATGACACACAGGATATCCTGGGAGCAGGCAGGGACGACCCCGGGATGATCCCGGGATAAACCTTAGGTCTAGCTAAGGCCTTAGTATGCCATCTCAACAGGGTTCTAGTTTTGACCACTGACACTAAAGTTGCCTTAAGAGTATCTTTTGGGTTGCTCCGTGAATCTTTTCCTTCTGAGGCAGCTTTAGTCAAATCAGTCAGTCCCAAGCACCTAGTAATGTGTACTGCTATGAGGTAATTTGTCATGAACTATGAGGTTAACTATTAGGAATGGTCAAGTGTCTAGCTAGTTGCAAAATACCTTAACCATTTGGGGTTCCAGTTATGTCCTAATTTAATTTCAAGGGAAAACGTCTCATTTTCTCTCCCTGCTCCCAGTAACGACTGTTTTGGAGCACTGTGTATGTCAGTCAATTCAAAGTACATGTGTGTGTGTGTGTGAGAGAGAGAGGGAGAGTATTCATTCGCTGTCCAGAATCTTAGAGATTCAAAGGGTTACAAATTTGAATAAACATATAGATTGTGCTGTTTGTAGAAAACAGGATAAATAAATAAGGTTAAGCTCACAAGAGCTTTAACTGCTGCTATCAAGTAATGACAGACATTTCGGGTGTGGGGACCTTTCTTGTGAAATACAATGTGAATTTTGAGCCTCACAAAATATGTCTATGGACAAAGTGGATTAAAGTGGATTTTGTGGAATTTATATATCAAACTATTCATTAAAAATGCTAATCTTTCTGCCACTTCAAATATACACAGGGTTGCAGTGAGATAGTCATCATTAGAACAGAGACTGAATTGATTACAATAGGTCTAATATAAAGACGGCTAAACGTGGATCCAACCCAGAGACTCCTCTTCTAAGGTCCAACTCAATACTTTAACAAGCTCAAACCCAAATCACAGAAAGAGAGAAAAAATAAAAACAGAACAATAAACCTCAATCATACTAAACGGGTTATAGCTTCTCTGAAGCCTGACATGGTTAGGATTAGAGCAGAGCTGAATTTTCATGGGCTTAGTTTTTGTGTCAAAATTTGCATGTTATATGGGAGAGAGCCTTTTGTTGATAAGTTAAGCAAATTTCACACAGACCGAAAGCCTGCTTTTCATCCAAGTCCTGACACTAATTTAGGTCCGCAAGAACCCCCCAAAAATAGACTTTTAAGGCTTCAAGGAATGGCGCAGTCCTTAAGCTAGCCCACAGGACACAGGAAAGTTTCTGATCCTTGGGAGCAAGGAAGATATGGCTACTAGTCATGATGGCTATCTATTGTATCCAGGATTGGAGGCAGTGTGCATCTGTATACCAGTTGCTGGGGAACATGGTCAGAAGGGAGCTATTGCACTCATCTCCACCTTGTGTGCTTCCCCCAGGCAACTGGCTGGCCACTGCGAGGACTGAATGTTGGGTCTAGATAGGCCTTTGGTCCAATCCCGCATTACTCTTTTTATGTTCTTGTGTTTTAAGATGTGTAATCTCTGAGGCTGTCTGACCAAGCTTGGGGAGGTTCCTCAACCATACTGAATTAAAGGCAGCAGAACCCCTTTACATAATGTCTGTATGACTCTAGGCAGGGCTGGGGGCAGGGGCAGGCTGTCACCTCACTGAGAATCTCATGGAACTATGAGGAATGGTTTGGGTGACCTCCCTTTCTTTTGAAAGGTGCCGGCAAACGTTTGGAAGGAAAGGAGTTATGATGTCCGTTGGGAGCCACCTACAAACTTCCACACATGCATCATTGTGTGGAGGAAGAGAGTGGGGCCATGTCTGTAGACCTCACCTGCACTGTAGCACTCCAGCCATCTCTGCCCCTCCCCAATGGGGGAGGGAGTGGACATGTATAGAGCAGTTTCCCCTCTTTGGACCTCACCCCAACTTTATTGTGCAGATGGTGAGGATTCATGGAGGAGAACTCCTGAAGGGAACTGGTGTAATTGTATTCGAATGACTGGCTGTCCATACCCAACTGTCTGATGGTTGCTATGGCAATACGTTAGGATTCTATGAGCTCCGCCTTGCATAATGAGACAAGGGGCAATCAACAACAGAGTGATAGGTGGGAATCACGGTCATTCCACTGGCTCTGCTATAAGAACAGCTTCATTAGGCTCCTCCCATTTCATCAGACTGTAGCAGAGTTGAACTGTTTTCATTCCAGCTGGTCATGATAAGAAGAACTACAATTTAACTTTAAGAAGTGGCACCGGAGTTTGCTCCCCCTGCCCTCACTCAGCATCAAGGGGCCCTTCCACACGTCGTCCCCAGAGCGCATCTATTCGACCCCAGTGCACTCTGAGGACGATCGTGAAACTTCCCTGTAAAAGAAATGATGAAAAGACGTCCTCCGCGCCTGCGCCGCCAGCGCCGCTACCCAGCTTCCTGCTTCCCGCCCGGGACGATAGCTCGGCAGAAGAAGGTGGAGGAGAGAGCGGAAGAAGCTCTCTCTCCCAACGTCTTCAAAAAAAGCTCTCCGAGCCGGCCGGGGAGCAGGAAGCTGGGAAAGACGTCCTCGGCGCCGCTGCCGCTGGCGGCGCCACCCAGCTTCCTGCTCCCCGGCCGGCTCAGAGAGCTTTTTTTGAAGACGTTGGGAGAGAGAGCTTCTTCCGCTCTCTCCTCCACCTTCTTCTGCCGAGCTTTCGTCCCGGGCGGGAAGCAGGAAGCTGGGTAGCGGCGGCGCCAGTGCCGGCGCGGAGGACGTCTTTTCGTCGTTTCTTTTACAGGGAAGTTTCACGATCGTCCTCAGAGTGCACTGGGGTCGAATAGATGCGCTCTGGGGACGACGTGTGGAAGGGCCCCAGCTTTCTTTTTGCTGTGCCATTTAGATTGTAAGCCTGTGGGCTTTTCTGCTTGGAAAAGGCAACAGCAGGTAACTCTTCCCATGGAAGAAACAAATACATGGTATTGACCATTGTCAGTGCTATCTGCATGGGACTATTCAAACCAGGGAGGAGATTTCAAGCATCTAGAAGGCCACAATACATGACTCTATATGCATGACTCTATATCAGCTATAAAAAGTACTGAACCCTATCCCCAAAATAGGCTCCTTTAGAGTTTTGTCTGGTTCTGATTGAAACCCAGACTGAATTCACAACCCCATCGAAATCGGAGCCACCAGCCTCCACTGATTTTTAATGGCTGTATTGTTAAGTATATGAAAAGAAATACTTGCTTAGTCATTAAAATTGTGTGTGTATGGCTATCTCAGGGTTAAACAGTGAAAGTCTATCTGTGGGCAATTACCTTGAGATAGAGGCTGTTCTGGGAACCTTGCCAAGATTCTAAGTTAGCCTCATCACAGCTGTATGTAATGTAGATAAGAATTGTGTAGATCTGTATATAGTTTCTCACTTGTGTAAAATGGAACTGATCAATGCTTACTGATCACTGCTAACAGATCACTGCTCTATGATCACTGCTCTCTGTGTATGCCTCAGTGTGCTGATCTGAACTGATCTGAATTGAACTGCACAGAAGCCTGAAGGAAATAAACCAGCTCTGCTGTGTAAGACCTGCGTGATGTGTGTTTGTTTCTGAGCACAAACAGAGTTCCAGAGAGAGAAAAGTTCTGGCACAATAACCCAACATGTATTGTCTAAAATCTATTGATCAAATATAATGTAAAATACAATATTATTGAAAGATACCATAATTATATCTTTGTTTTAGGAAAACATTGTTCAGTTTTTACAGGTACTGTGGAGTTACTTGCTTCTCTGCAGATTTCTTTAGGTAGATGTATCTGAAGTGTTATTTTCTTTTCTTTTCTACAGAAGACATTATAGAGAAAATGAATGAATGTATTATGAGGAGTCTGAAATTAAGGGGGCCATGTTCCGTTTGAGAGTCAGCTATGCGGAAGCATTTGAGTGGGGGACATGGCTTTAATCTGAAGAAGTTGTTTAAATTCACGGAACGTTACTTGTACCCTTATCTAAGGTTCAGCTGTGATTGCGTATGACAGCAACAGCACAAAATGTCAATGATTGTGCAACCTGCCACAATACATCATTTCTTTTGTCCTGCATGCCACAAAAAAAATGAGCATCTTTTTGTGATGGAAATTTTCAAAAGAATATATTCAGGAAAGTGATTGTACTTTTCCCTCTCCCATGTTTCAAGATGGCAGCATATCCCAGGAGTGAAGTCAATCCAATTCTGTTTGATTTAGTTTCTGCTTGGAAGTCTCATCCTTGTCAATGATAAATCATTACATCAGTGTATCCACTGAGCAGCCCTCATGTTCTTTGATTTACATTTCAATCAACATGATTCAGATCTGCAGGTATGAAACGGTCTCCAGTGGATATGTAGGGTTGTCACTGACTTTCACAAGAGTGGCACTGGGGACTCAGTATAATTTTGCTCCAACAACTCATTTATTTTCTCAGGATTTGTGGCCTAACAGAGCTTTTTTCTTTCTTTCTTCCCTTTCTCAACCTCCCCCATTATTAGAATGTATGGATTGGACACCATCTCTTGAGCACTGACAGGATGTCCCACCTAGCGCTGGGCCGAAACCTCACCTGTCCTTTTGCAACCTCTTCATTTCTCTGCAAAAGTTCTTGCATTATAGATCCTGAATTGAGCAGGGACTTGGTTTAGATGACAGCCCAGTTCTCTTCTAACTCTACAATTCTTTGATTCTATGAATACGTATTGTGTGATTAATCATTCATGTGAAATTTAGTGTTGCCTATTAGAAAGGATTTTTTTTTAAAATGAGGAAATGTGGAGAGACTATGTCCGTAAGAAGTGCATTATCAAGCTGAGCCAGGTATTCTACCAATGGACCAAGCTTTCAAAACATTGTTGTAAGATTCAAGGATTGAACAGGAGAGGATTAATGGAGCCAGAATGGCTGTGGATGTTCTTTGATAGACTGTAGCAAAGTTTCCAAGCACCATTTTTTGTTGCTGTCAGGGAGACTAGTGGCTAAACAGCTAGGAAAGACCTGAATAGGAGCACACTCCCAGGTAGGGATGATGTAATCCAGGTGTCTCTGTGTGAAAAGAACAATAGATTGCAGCTTTCAAGTAGGACTAAGTGCTAAACTGCATGGTATACATTAAATGCATAGCAGATAGCTGATCCCTGCACAGGCACTAAAGAAAGAAAGAAAACCTTTGTTGGCGGGGTGTGTGTAAATGGATCCCCCCTTTTAAGCCCCTGCGTGTGTTGTTGTGGTGGTGATGATAGTGGGGAGAGCAAATTTAAGGGGGAAAGTGGGCAAGAGGGTTTAACCTCCCCTTAACCATATGCAATGTTGCTGATTTGGATTGGGGCTCTATGTGCTTACACTAAAGTAGGTCCCCCCAAAAGTTAGGATCAGCTACACACTACACATTTACGCTACCATTTAGTTTGGCCCTAACACCCTGGGGAAGAGATCAAGAGAACCTAAGAACATAAGAAGAGCCATGCTGAATCAGATCAAGGGTCCATCTAGTCCAGCATTCTGTTCATACAGTGGACAACCAGCTGCCCACAGGAAGCACATGAACGCATCAGCACCCACCTACTCATGTTCTCATGGCGACTGGTATACATTGGCATACTGCCTCTGATACTGGAGGTAGCATACAGCCATCAAGATTAGTAGCTATTAAGATTAGTAGTCTTATCCTCCATGAATTTGTCTAACCCACTTTTAAAGCCATCCAAATTGGTGGCCATCACTACATCTTGTGGTAGTGAATTCCATAGTTTACCTATGCACTATGTGAAGAACTACTTCCTTTTATCTGTCCTGATTCTCTCGCCAAACAGCTTCATGGGATGACCCCACATTCTGGTATTATGAGAGAGGGAGAAAAATGTCTCCTTCTTGAATTTCTTTACACCAAGCAACACAGCTTAATTTGGGCTCCATAAGGTAACAGATTTGGGGGCTTTCCCTAGAGCTCGGAAATGAGACCAGTCCGTTGAAGTCTTTAAGCTGTGCCAACCTTACATTTGCAAATGAGTTCTAAAATTACAGGACTATTTAAGCTTCCTGTAACCTCCTTCCAAAGCAAAAATCTGGATATGTGCTATAGCCCTGGAACCTCTCACCCCTAGAAAAAGTGGGATGAGTGTAGTGATATGAAATGTTGATAAAAATAAGTATTAACATATGATAAGCTAAATGTTAAAGCCGTCTTTATTTCATTTCTCTTTCCCTTAATTTTCTTGTCCTTAACACTGGAAAATTTCTATTCTTTCATATTTGGGGTTAAGTCACCCACTTCACATTAAACTCACCACTCAAGCAAACAAAAATATTTACATAAAACCTTGTGAACCCACCACAACTGTCCAGTTTTCTAACTTTTCCTCACAAGGTCAGCCAAGTGTCAAGGCTTTTCAGGGGAAACTTGTTTAAATGTCAAATTCCTTCAAACAGGGTTACGTTTATGGTGGCTTTTTCTTTCAATAGGAGTATGCTAGGAAGAAGATAACAAATTATTTTTCATATCTATTTCTGTCCACATGTTTTGTTTTTGTTTTTCAGAATAATATTTTCTCCTTGTGTTCTGTGGTAAAGGCTTGAAATATTTCACTTTGACAAGTTCAAATAAATACAGTGACTTAGAAGCTAAGTCATTTAAAATGACGGCCTTGGTCCAAATAGCTGGAGAGAAAATATATTATTATCCCATTCCAGGCCAAGTGAAAACAGAATCACATAATGATATTTCACTGGGCATCACCCAAACATACATTTTTGTTGTTGTTGATAGAGGTAAGGGCTGTAGGAATGGCAGGAAGATATATAATTTAGGATCAGAGTGGCATAAATGTGTGCCTGCACATATATGTGTTTTAAAAGATGCCTGTAGCTAACATGATTTAATTGTATTTGTAACATCTCAAGTACAACATCACCCTCTTGTACTCTCTGTTATTTAAGTCTTGATTAACAATTGCAATTTGATTCTATAGTCAGGAACCAATGCCCCTATTCAGGTGTTCCAACTCATATGATTAACATTGTGTAGAAGGACAGTGGGCCCATGTATGCTGATCTTGGCCCCACAACTCCTGCCCTCACACTGTCCATGCACAGGGGATGTCTGCAGAAGGGAAGCTTGCTGAATGTATGTAGGTTGTCCCCAAGAGCTGGAACTCTGACCACACAGAGGGAGCACTCTACACTTTATTGGTATTTCAAAGAGAGCATTCAGACTTTTAAACAATGGATTAAAAAAGTAGAAGATAAAAACACTTGCAAAGATTTACCAAACAGTGCAGGCATGGGTGGTGGTGGCTGAATTCAGGAGCATGAAAGGAGCACATAGGTAAACTATGGAATTCACTATCACAAGACGTAGTGAGTGATGCCTTAAAAGGGGGCTGGATAAATTCCTGGAAGAGAAGGCCATCAATGGCTACTAGTCCTGATGGCGATGTGCTACCTCCAGTATCAGAGGAAGTAAGCCTATATACACCAGTTGCTGGGGAACATGGGCAGGAGAGTGTTGTCACACCCATGTCCTGTTTGTGGGTTCCTGATCAATTGCTGGTTGACCACTTTATGAACATAATGCTGGACTAGATGCACCCTTGGTCTGTTCCAGCATGGCTCTTCTTATGTTCTTGTACCTGAAGGACAAACCAGGAGACAAGTTTAAGAAGCAAGCTAGAAGTCATGACTGAAGGACAAAGAAATTATGCAGGATGATGCCAGAACCCAGGGAGACCTTATGACTTAAGCAAGGTGAACTGGAACAGGAAATCCTCTTATAGTACTTCCTAATCAGGTGGGAATCTACACTGATGTTATTCTAATGTTTTGAATGGGTTACTGTGATGCACAGCATCACGTGACCCTGGGTCTCCAACGTTGTAAATGAGTTGTACTTACTGGTTCTATTTCTTAGTTGCAGCACGGCTACAGATTCATGTGCCTCCTTCTACCGGTAATTTTCCTCTTCCTCTTCTCTGAGAGTAGCAGAGCTGCTGGGTTTGCTCCGCCCACTTCCTGTTCTCCTTCCTTCGCACCGTTTGCTATCTTATCTGCTACAGCAGATAAATCACACCAGCGTTATACTGTGCAATCACTGACAATTGCATGCAAAGGACTCAGAAGTTTTCCACCTTAGAATCTGCTTTGATTGTGAAGTAGTCCGATGCATCCTGCCTTAATTGTGCTCCTTTTGCAAAAGATTCGCCCGAGCCGCTGCTGTGGGCACAGGAGCAGGATTTTAAACAAATGCTTACATCTGCGTAAGCTTTATAGATAAAGGCACCAAAATTGGCACAGTAATTCAAATACCAAATTTTAATCGAATTGGGTCATCGGTTGATTTTTTATGATTTTTTTTTAACATTTTCCCCCTCTTTGTAAAGGAGCTGAGGAGCGCTCAAAGGAGCGCTGTAGCTCCGTGCAGGAAAATTAACAAGGGTCTCTGCTCCCAGTCCAAAACTCATGACCAGCAGGGCTTAAATGGTGTGTTTGAAATAATCTCAACATCTGGGGCTGCTGCTAAAACTTTTCAACTTTGTCACCCATCCAAACCCTGACCAGACCCAGCTCATCTTAGCTTCAGCAAAGTGGCTGGCTCCTATGCATTCAGGCTATTCCCAGGGCCTTGTATTAAGATGTTTTGGGAGGGAGTTTGTGTGTGCTTATGACTATTGCTGGCTAGGAACGAGGCAGGAAGTGGGTGGAGCAAACTGAGAAGCTCTGCTTACTCTCAGAGAAGAGGAAGAACGGAAAGGATTGAACAATGTGCCCTGAAGTACCGTTGCAGCTAAACATAAGTAATGCTAGTGTGCCCCGTGATACAGAGAACCGATACAGAGAACCACGTTAGAAAGGGACACTAGCAACGTTATAAGACTAGTGTAGATCCGGCCCAGGAGAACCTAATGGCCCTAGGGTTGCCATGTATCCTGCTTTACAAAGGATAGCACTTCCCTCTATTTCCTCTTGTTTGGTGATGCATAAGTGTGGTGAACTGCCCAGAGCACTTCAGCTATTTGGTGGTATAGAAATGTAATAAATAAATAAATAAACAAACAAACAAACAAACAACTATCCTGGATGGGAAGGGTCAGTCCAAGGCTTTTTAAGGTATAAAGCAGCATAGACAGATGCTGAAAACGCACAGCACTACATTGGGCAGGCACACACAGCTATGAAGCTTCCCAGTTTAAGCCCTGGCAGCTCTTAACACACAAGCACGATCCAATATGTGCCAATCACATTCATTAAACTACGTTCTACCCAGCAATAACAATCCCAACCGATGTGCTAAGTGGGGAGGAAAATGACATGTCCGGGTTTTGCAATATTATGATAACGGCTTGGAAAATATCAATGGAAGCTGGTAGCTTCTGTTTCAGTGGGGCAGTGAATCCGCTCTGGGTTTTAGTGAGAACCAGTCAGAACTCAAAAGGAGCTCTCCAAGGTGCTGAACCTCACCTAGAGTTCTGACTGGTTCTGACTGAAACCCAGAGCAGATTGACTGCCCCACTAAAATAGGAGCCACCAGCCTCCACTGGAAAATACAATATCCCCCCTCAAAATAAGGGCTACTTTGAGGAATGAACAGACATCTGGATTCTCTTCAACAACTGACCAATCACTGCAAATTGATTGTGGAATGAAGTGATAATCTGGAAAGGCCCTATGTGAGACTGAGATATATTTCTTTCTATTTATATCCCACCCTTCACACAAAAATTGCAGAGCAGGTGATAATATTAAAAACAACACCAAAAAATCTCTAACAAAACCAGTAAATAGGCAGCAGAAAAGAATAATCAAGAATAGATCCAATATTATTTATTTTGGCAGTAACTAGCCAATTGTAAAAAATGGATCTCAGCCTGACACTGAAATGTTAGTAAATTTGGCATACCGCTTGATGGAGGGTATTCCAAAGTCAGGATGCCACAACAGAAAATCTCCTTCCTCCAGTGGTAGGACAACAAGGCAGGCCTGCCAAATGTATCTAAGAAGTAAAGAGAGAGGTGTTCCTTCAGGTATCTGGTTCCCAAATCATTTGAGGTCTTGTAGGTCAATACCAACACCTTGCATTTGGCCTGGAAACCGACAGGCAACCAACGCAGCTCTTCCTGGATTGGTGCTATATGATCCTTGACAGCTGTCTCTGTCAGCATTTTTGCATCATTGTAATTTCATCTTCGAGGGCAGGCGAATATAAAGTGCATTACAATTATCCAAATGCGAGGTCACCAGGCCAAGGACTAAGTGGTTAGACTAACTGTCCAGGAATGGCCATAGCTGGTGCACTAGCCAAAGCTGGGCAAAGGCACTCTGTGCCACTGGACAGCAAACTGAGCAGGGCACACAGCTCACCTGGACATAGTCTTCCTCACCAGTAGTGTAGTGGTTAGAGTGCTGGACTGGGAGTCGAGAGATCTGGGTTCTCGTCCCCACTCAGCCATGGAAGCTTACTGGCTGACTTTGGGCCAGTCACAGACTCTCAGCCCAACCTACCTCACAGGGTTGTTGTTGTGAGGATAAAATGGAGAGGAGGAGGATTATGTACACCGCTTTGAGTTCCTCAGGGAAAAAAAGGGAGGATATAAATACAATAAATGAAATAGATAATAACTAAATAAATGGTGAGACGTATTGCACTATAATTGAAATTATAATAACGCTTTCTAAATTTGCATTTAAATATATACATTAGCATATTCCAATTTGGTGTCCCCTTTTGCCTTGTTTTTGGGTGATGAATGGCCTCTTTTTCTGGGCAATTTACAAGTGATCACCGTATCAGAATTCTTGATTTGGTTACTTAGATGATAGACACCTAAAGGGGGTTGAAGCTGAGAAGCATCATACAGGCTTCCAGATCATGGAAGCTTACATGAAAGAGCTTATATGCTTCCAAGAGGCTGGGTTATCATAGGGTGACCACATGGAAAGGAGGACAAGGCTTCTGTATCTTTAACAGTTGTATAGAAAAGGAATTTCAGCAAGTGTCATTTGTATGCATGCAGGACCTGGTGAAATTCCCCCTTCATCACAATACTTACAGCTGCAGGAGCCCTGCCCGCTTGACCAGATGCCAAAGAGGGCAGGGCTCCTGCAGCTTTAACTGTTGTGATGAGAAGGGAATTTCACCAGGTGCTGCATGCATGCAGATGGCACTTGCTGAAATTCCTTTTCTGTACAACTGTTAAAGATGCAGGAACCCTGTCCTCCTTTCCATATGGTCACCCTACATTATCGCAGACATTTCCCCAATGCATGGACAGAAGTGGAGGGGGAGGGCAGCAGCAAAGGGTGGGGGTGGGTGGGACCACTGACTGTTTCCCTGCTCCCCCCTCATGTGTCTGTGATCCTACGGTTTTTAATGTTTGAATAGGACTACAGATATCAGATATCTTATTTGCCTACCCGATTAACCTATTTTTGAGCAATGAGGTTGGAAAAACAGCCATGCAGTTTTCTGACTCACACTGTGCCCATTGTGGCTATTGAACAAATATGATACTGGGGTTCAGAATTCTCCTCATCATGTAATGACTGGCCCTGAGTTACCAGTTACAGAATTTCTAGACAGAATTCCAGGAACAGCAGGTGAGTGTGTTGAATGCAATGGGTTTATAAATGCTAGCACTGCAGTAACAAAATAAGACTAGTGGTGAGGTTTATGAGCCAATAATTTTGTTCCCTGTTGGGACAAGCTACTTTGCTTCAAGCTTCGTCGTTCATCTACTAACTCTGTTATTGCTCCATAAAACAGCTTGACAACTGTGCGAATCCTTGGGCAGCATCTCGGCTTCCATCATACCACTGATCAGCATACAGTTTGGAGGGGGGGGGGGAAATTATCTTCCAAAATGATAATAGTTTGAATTGAATTTCTAAAGCTGGATTTATTTATTTATTTATTTTTACTGGTGCTGTTTTACAACTGCGTGCACCCAGAAGAGATTGGTGTTTCTAATGTCAGTGGGGCTGTGAAACTGCTCTTGGTTTCAGTCAGAACTCCAAAGGAGCTATGCAAGATGTGAAGCACCTTGGAAAGTTCCTTTAGAGTTCTGACAGGTTCGGATTGAAACTTGGTGCGGATGCATAGCCCCACTGACATTGGAGCCACCAGTCTCTGCTGGAGGTATCACTGGGCAGGACTGAGGTCCGGTTTACAGTGGCAGCAGAATAGAATGGTAGAATCCATCAGGAAGGAAGTTTCTGGCCCAGTTTGCATCCTGGCATGTTAGTTTCTACTTGCAGGGATTCCCCCATGCCACCCCAACCCACATAAGCAGCAGCGTGGTTTAGTAGTAAGTGATCAACCCACCCACCCGTCCCCGGACCACTGAAAACTCAGGTTTTCCACGGTTCTGGATATCCCGGGGAAAGTCCCTGGTCATTCTGGGTTGGCCCTGGGATCCCCTGTGTGTCATTTGGATGCACCGTGATGATCCAGAGACTGCCCCGGGATATAGGGCTAGTGTAGACATCCCGAGGACTGCTGCAACAAACAAACAAATGAACAAACAAACAAAAAACAACAACCGTGGATGTTTGTATTTAACCACTGCGGAGCCTACTCTGGATAAGAAAGGAAACGGCTTTTCAAAATAAAACATGTCCTTACCTTTAGGTTTGGATTGCTTTTTGTTGAGTAAATACCTTTCCCATTGTAAGTAGTCCATATATTTTGTTATACCAGTTTAACCTCAACTAAGGCCAGATCTACACCAAGCAGGATATTGCACTATGAAAGCAGTATGAAAGTGGTATATAAGAGGCAGAAGCCACACCAAGCAGGATATTTCAGTATGAAAGTGATATATGGTATGCATCAGTGGGCCCCAGCAGTTGTCAGTGTACTTCAGTACTGCTATAAAGCAGTAGTGTGGCTCCTGCCTTTTATATACCGCTTTCATAGTGGAATATCCTGCTTGGTGTAGATTTGGCCTAAGACCCCAAGGATTGCATAAGTACTAAAGAATGGTTGTGGGGGGTCTTTGGGTTTGTGTTCTTAAAGAACAGTTTCTGTGCTCTATAGAACAGGGGTGGGCAACTTGAGGTCCTGAAGTTGTTTTCTCCAATTACACCCATGATCCCTCACCATTGGCTATGCTGACTACGGCTGATGGAAGTTGTAGGCCAAACTCTCAGGATGGCCTGATGATGGAATATGGCTTTTGAAAGTGAGAGGCATTTGCAAGCTATTTGTGATAGGGCATGAGATGAGGGTCCTTAGTTCAAAGTTAAAAATCCCATTGTGAAGGCTTGGGGAAGGCCAGTGGAAATTGGTGGCTCTAGTGTCAGTGGGGCAGTGAATCCACTCTGGACTTCAGTCAGAACCAGTCAGACTGCTTCTGGTTGAAACCCCGATTCATCGCCCCACTGACATTGAAGTCATCAGCCTCCACTGGGGCAGCCTAAAATAGTTCTTTGTTGAACTGTAATGTGTTTAATCTTACTGCATGTGAAATTGAAGGTTTTTTCTTCTTAAGAATTTCAGCTGACTTGAATTTAAATGTTCGTCTAGATCTACATTCCACATATTTACATATAAATGCCTCCTGTCCCTTCTATTCAGATGTATTAATATCCCCACTTTTTTTTTTTAAAAAAGATCCCTCTGACATTAGAGAATAACATCAACATTTCAATACCAGTTGAAAGCTTTAATAGGTTATTTAAACCATTAATCACAGAAGGCCAATTTTAATCAGTGGAACTATTTTAAGCATGAAGGTTTTTTTTAATATACTTTGAGGCTATTTTTTTATTCTAGTGTATAATTGAAATAGGGAATTAAAAAAGATGACATTTTCTTCTGTCAATGAGTGGTACTTATGTTCATTAAATTTTAAGTTGTGTTCCATTTCCCTCACCATTTCAAAAAGAACCAAGACTGAGCTTTTGCTAATATACAGCCCAACCTTTTTCACAGGCTTGTTTTGAAACAGAAATGATATGCTGAGCTTCTTTAAAGAAGAACGGACATGTAATAAATCAGTGGTGGGGAACCTAGGGTGGGGTGGTTGGGAAAATCTGGCACTTCTTGGGAGCCCAACCAAGCCTGCTATGATCCCCCAGATCCCTTCCCCCTAGCTCCACCCTTTCCCCCTAACAATTTATTGTTTGGTAGTTTTCCAGCTGTTGTGCATTTCTGCCCATCCTAAAAGGCTGCTATGCTTCCCGACAGCATATTTACTAACAGTCAGAGCTTTATGATGGTATATTTTATGTGCAGATGATTTGAAAGTCAAATCTGTAGGTGTGATGTAACTCCTGCCTCCTTTGTCTTTGTCTCCACCCCTTTGGCTTCAGCCACACCCACCAATGGAATCCAGGCTCCAAGAGCTTCTCTGAAATTGCATCTGACCCTCGCCCTCAGTCTACACGTAGCACACGAGGTCCTGGGAGAACAGGGGAGGACAGGGGACGTCACGCCCGCCATTTTTTAAAAATGAAGATGAGTGCTTGAGCACTCGAACAAAAAAGTTAGTTTTTTTTAAAAAAATATATACATTCCTGCTCCCCGCACTCCACCCCCGAAGGGGATGGACCCCGTGCCCAGGTCCCTGCTCCTCGAAGTTACTTGCGAGGAGCTGGGACGAAACCGTGATGATGGGCCACACCTCCGTGGTCTCGGGATCATCCCGAGACTGTGGGGAAAAAAACGTGATTAAAGAGTAGGGCGATATCCTGGGGAAAGGGAGGGATCATCCCTCCCTTCTCCCAGAATCCCCTGTGCGTCATGTGGATGCACAGGGATGATCCCGGGGCGACCCCCGGGATATCGCCCTGTGTAGATATGCCCCAAGAATCCATCTAGTCGAACATTCTGTTCACACAGTGCCCAACCAGCTGCCTGTGGGAAGTCTACAAGTAGGATGTGTGTGCGATTAGCACCCTTCCAGTCAGGTTTCCCAACAATTGATGTACATAGGCACCTGCCTCTGATACTGGAAGTAGTACATAGTGGTTCTAAACCTTTGTTCACTGTGCCCAACCTAATGATTTCCACATCATCCATGTTAAGAACGACCTTTGTACAGTAAGCTATTTTTATTCATACCAAATGTGTCGGAAATGGTCAAGACATCCTTTACCGTGCCTGTCCCTGAACGCCGTGGAGTGTGAGATGTTTTCCTCAGAATGATGGAGGCTTTATTTATGATCATTTTTATAAGGGAAAAGGAAGTTTGGGAGGAAATTAAATATTATTTTATCCCCCTTCACTTGATGCATGCCTGAAGGTGGCTTTTAGGTGAGCCGGGGCCAATCCTTTGCAGAATCCTGACAACTTTCTTCAGTTTCATGAATAACATTGCATGTCTCTGTGCAGTGGAGAAGCCTAATAAAATCTCAGGCTGGAAATATTAGGCAGATCATGACAAGGGCATGGAAATAGCCCCCAGGTTGTAACTTCTAGGTTCACTGTTATCAGAATTATTTCCAAAAATTGGGGCAGGGAATTAGTCATAAATGACTAAGCTAACTAGATGCCTCATTGTTATTTTCTAAGGCAACGTTTTGAAAAGGAATGAACTTTGAACATGCTGTTGACAACTTGAAAACATGCCTTTGAAACACGGGGATGCGGATATGCTTTTAAAACGCACTGTCTGCTGCCAAACTCCAGGTGTATTTTTTAACCAGATGCAGCTCATTAAAAGGGTTTAGAGGTTCAGCAGAGGAGGGCGAGGTTGCAGAATGAAGTTGCTATGCTGGGGAAAAGCAGACACAATCTGATTTGTTTTGATGCCATTTAAAAAGAAGAACTATTTAAAACACCTACTCAGTTTGTACAGTATAGATATCAAAGGGCTTTGATACAAAGAACCAGGTGGCTACTTTCGCAAGCCTATCTTTCTTCTTATGCTGCCTGGCAAACTAATGTTGAAATTATGGGGAATTTCAAAAGCCCTGTTTTTCTATATGACATGACTGCAGTGGAGGCTGGTGACTCTGATGTCAGTGGGGCTGTGCATCTGCTCTGGGTTTCATTTAGAAGCAGAACTCTAAAGGACCTATCCGAGGTGGTGAAACTAAACCACAAATTAGGTTCAGCACCACGGATAGCTCTTTTTAGAGTTCTGACTGCTTCTGCCCAAAACCTAGAGCAGATTTTCAGCCCCACTCACATCAGAGTCACCAGCCTCCACTGCCTGCCTGCCCGTTCTTCAGAAGAATAGAAGTAAAAATTCTCACTGCTCTTTCACAGGAAAAACACACCAATAAAAGAAAAGAAAATATTTTAAAAACCCAAGAGCTTGGACACACCTATTATATCTTTCTTGATCACAGCTAATGGCCTCTTCTGCGTTCATGCCAGTAATAATGGAAAGTGCACAGGGGGATTTTATTTGCCAAAGGTTTGAAGGTCAAATCTGAAGGTATGATATAGCTGTGGGCTAAACTAAATGCAACTTGCATCTAAAGTGCAGGGTTTTAACAGAGCAGATTACATCAGCTGCATAGGTGTGCGCAGCACATTTCATTAGGTGGTTCGGTCAGGGATTTTTTTTAAGGTAAACATTGATTGAATATACAGTAATAAGGGACTTTTTTTCATTCATCAAACAAACGAAATAAATGAAAACTGAAGTAAACTGTATTTTTTAATTAACAAATAATATGTACTGCACTGTTGTAATTATTTGATTAGGACTGAAGTAGAGGAGCACTAATTTTACTGTACTTATTGACTTTAAATATGGTTAAATGTCCCACAGTTACCTTGCTATTCTATTTCTACAATTCTTTTTCTCCTGTCCTTTTTTCATCCTCTCTTCATTTTCAGGCTGCATCCTATGCACATTTACCTCAGAGTAAGTTTGATTGATCTCAGTGGGGCTTACTTCTGAGTAGACGTACATAGGATTGTGCTGCAGCTCTGTTTTAAAGTGACATAAGATACACACATACCATGTTTTCCAAAAGAACGGCTTGAAAAAAGGGGGTTGGACACCCTAAAATAAGCAAGGGCAGATAGGAATTGTTTTAGCAAGCATTCTGAAAAAGGTGCTGCTGAATGAGCCAGGAGGTCCTGGGGGGCATTGCAGTTCTCCCCACTTCCCCCTTTCTTTTCTCTTGCTGGAGTCCAGACTGGGGTGGGCGGTGGGGCAGCGATGAGGAGAGAAGGCACGTAAACAGACAGCTTCTCTCTCTCTCTTTCTCCCAAACATTACAGTACCTGCAGGGCTGATGATGAGAGGAGGGCAGCAGCTCCAAAGGGAGGAGGGCCCCAATCTGCAGCTGCGGGCAATCTTACGACTTAAAGAAACAGTCCCCTCCTTGGCTCCACCACGTGCTGCTTCCTGGCCCCAGCATGGCTGCTGCTCCCAACTTGTTCATCATCTGTCACGAGAGGTCAGGCAGAGCACCTGGGAGCAGGGAGAGGCTGAGTGAGTGAATGAGTGAAAGAGCAAGCAGGGGCGGGGGCCCCCAGTGGCTGCACCAGTGAAAAAAGCCTTCTGGAGGAGGAGGGGGGTGGGGAACAGCTGAATTTGTCGCTCTTTCCTACAGCTAGCACTGGCCTTGCTACTGCAACATGGCGGCGGTGGCGGTGGTGGATTAGGGTGTTCAACTGAACCCTTTGAACCTGTTGTCCACACGCCAATGATTAGCTGGTAATTAACCAGGTTAGAGCAGTTGTTGTTGGGGGGGATTTAACCCTTTCCCCACCTTCTGTGGTCCTGAAGAAAATCCTTCTGAAGTTATATTTGCTGTGGTGGATGGGCTTTCATGTTCCAAAACAAAAGAGATTTCCTTCTTCTTCCCAACTCTTAAAGGGGCAGGAGCCCTGTCCATTTTTTCACCCAGCCATCCTTTAAAAGAGGCTGAGGGTCAAGATAGCTGATGAAAAGGGGAGCTAGATATATTAGTTCAGTTTATTAGATAGAAACATTATTTCCTGATCTTTATTTAATGACTGCACTGTTCTTGGTTGATATGCCTCCTAAATAAATACAATATCTAGTATAGATACTTTATGTGGTCTGGTTTCTTCTGAGTGGATTCCAGGGGTTAGATCCAGATGCTGATGCATGCAAGTGGGCTGTTGAAACTAACTTTTACCCCTCCTCCTTACAGTAGCTCCTCCAGGCCCCTGAAATTGCTACACAGAAGTTTTGGGACATTGTTGAATGGGGTGAGCTGTGGTGTGGGTCTGGCGGGGGGGTCAAGGGTGGATCCCCCAAAATCAGGTAGAGGCGTCTTCTCTAAATGGAGCCCTTCCATCAATGGAAGGCAGAGCCAGGATCCAACCCCAGGATAATATATCTGACCCCACATTCTGGCATTTGTCAACAGAGTCAAGCATATTTCAGAAGAGTCCTGTTGTTCTATCAAGTTCAGTAGTTGGTGTCAGCCTTGGATAAGTTATGGCAGCCTTGGATAAGATATGGTACAGGCTTGGCTATTAGACACCTAGCTACTTTGGCTTACCTGACACCCTCTAGGGACCAGGGCATTGTGTGAGTCCTGGCTCACTTACAACTTGAGGGCAGTGATGTCAATCACATCAATCCACTGGGAATTTTTGCTGTTCAATAGCCATTGACATGAATGCTCTTGTGCAGAATTCATTCAGTTCAAGGGGTTTGTGAAGGGATTTCTCATGATGGATTGCAGCTTGAATTTGGATGAGTTCATACGTGGATAATGGCAAACATAGTATAGCTTCAGTGTTGTAATACTACAAGATGTAAACCATGCCTTAAGAGACCAAGGGCTCAGCTACACCAAGCAGGATATTCCACTATGAAAGTGGTATGAAAGCGGTATATATAAGCAGAAGCCACACTACTGCTTTATAGCAGTTTTGAAGTGCACTGACAACTATTGGGGCCCATTGACACATACGGTACCATATGCTGCTTGCCTACCACTTTCATAGTGTTATATCCTTCTTGCTGTAGATGTGTCATGGGCCCCAACAGTTGTCAGTGCACTTCAGTACCACTATAAAGCAGTAGTGTAGATCCTGCAGTGCACTTCAATACTGCTATAAAGCAGGAATGTGGCTCCTTGCTTTTATATACTGCTTTCATAGTGGAATATCCTGCTTGGTGTAGATGGGCCCCCATAATAACCTATTTTCTTTGACAATGTTGGAATAGTGCAGTGGCAGGTGGCAGTGGGGATGGGGGAGATGGGGGGGGGGTCCCAGGCCTTCAAAACTTTAAGCAGTCAGTACCTTGAGTGCTTTGCACCCCTGAAAAAGAATGATGTGTTCCTTATGATTTTAACTTAAATGCACCGCAGGCCTTAGCTAGACCTTATCCTGGGATTATCCCGGGTTCATCCCTGTTCATGTAAATGACACACAGCATATCCCGGGAGCAGGTAGGGGCGATCCCAGGATAAACCTTGGGGCTAGCTAAGGCCACAGTTTCAATACTATTACAGGATATGGAATCCTCTTACTTCTGTATCTCATTACATCATGCTCATGGCTAAGTCTGCTCTGCCACTGTCCCAGGACCTGAAGGCCTGCATACCACCATGTGAACCTGTCCACACCAAATAATATCTTCCTCTAAGGCCTTTTCTTGGTTCCCCCACCTTTGAATTTTAAGGAGGTGGTGACCAGAGAGGGGCCTTTTTGTTTGTGGCACACACATTGTGGAATGCTTTGATTGTCCTTTTTGCACTCGGTAAGGACATTTTAGGATGCAATATTATGCATATTTAGACAGAAAAGAATCCTACAACTCACAGCATTCTCTAGTTGCAGGATTCCCCCCCCCCCCCCCGTCTAAATATGCATAGTATTTTGCCATGAATATCCCCTGACTTTTAATGAACTTTTAATCATTCTGAGCTGGTTTTATTCTCTGCTTAAAAAAATATGAATAGTTTTCCCCCTCCTTGCGGTTTTTTTTTAAAAATATTATTATTATTAGTTATTAGTTATGCTCTTTTCTGTAATCCACTGTGTTAATGTGTATATTTAAGGGCACAGTATACATTTTTGAAATGAAATAAAAAAAATGTCTTCAGTATATCAAGAGTATAAGTATTCATTTACTGTGTAAAGTATATATTAAAGTGAGGGTATAAAGTTTGGGCAACTCTCGGCATTCATGTGTGAATGGGTTGGATCCAGATTTGGTCATACTTAGAATACACTTATTGGAATCAAGTTAATCAGGCTCTTAAGACAGTCAGGCCTACTCTAATATGACTCAATCTGGATTCAAGCCAAAGTCAACAATTCCACACAAACTTTGTGGATATTCAAAAACTGAAACACACCAGAGAATGTTGATGGTCATGCAATGATTGTCAGCATGAATTTGTTTATGTCTAAAGGTTGGGGAAATACATTTATCTATTTCTGGATGTTCACACAATTCATCTGGGATTGTACAATATTCATATGTGTATGTCACCATTCACCAAGTTTCAGCCTTGGCTGCAACACAAATATTCTGCATAAATATCCATCCATGTTTCTAGAAAACTCTGTTGGTCCAGACAACTCCCTTGATATACTATATCTTTGCTATTGAAGTAGGCTTTTCCCCGAAGTGCAGAAATAAAGAGGAAGAAGCATCTCAAGAAGAAGAAGAAATACAGTGTATTCACAAAAATTGGCGTTAACTCTATGAGTCACTCTTATTGCCCAAGTTAATTGTTCTGTGCTAGATTTCAATTGTTGATGTTTCCATAAATGGCTGTGACAAACTGGGTACACAGTGTGCATTCACAGTATGTTAACAGATTTGGATTCAGTGTTCTCAGAAGTACTTGCAGGCATAATTTCCTCCCTTGCTGAGCAACTTTCTGAAAGGTTGAAAACCCAAAATTGTGCCATTTTCTTCTACTGTAAACCAACTGGTAGATCAGCTGATTAAATAATTAACAGTAATCATGAAGAAGTGGGCCCGAGCAAACTTCAGCAACTCTAAATCAAATATCTATCTCTTCCATTAATGTATTACCAGCTTGACTTGTGCAGACCATTTGAGTGCTAATACTTTATTCCTCTCTGGGCTCCCCACAACCAGCCACTCCCCCTGCTTTCCCCACTGGTTTGACAATGATATGTTTCAATGCCAGCTGTATCAGCTATGTTTATATATCCTGTTGCTTAATAACTCAAAGTTCTTCTCTTAGCTCAGAACCTCCAGCACACAAAGTTCTGTGCCAAGCATTGCCACACATCACCTTAGCTCTCTGTGTGTGTGTTTCTGTGTATACCATTTAACATTTTGAGAAACCTAAACTTGTTGCCTACAGCTCCCATCATCCCTCACTATTGGCTATGCTGGCTAAGGTTAATGGGAGTTGTAGGCCAAAATATCTGGAGCGCCACAAGTTGCCCACCCCTGACCTAACTAAAAGGGGCAGAGAAGATATACACTTAAGAAAAAGATGTTGTAACTGTAGCAAAGGTGATAATTCTTCAGATCATGCAATGATACCACAATGGCTTTTCATTCCTTCAGCTCTGGGCAAGGTAGGAAAAGAATATCTAAAACTTGAAGGCAGCTCACAGAAGATCAGAGAAGTTAAAATGAAAAAGGATGCCTAGAGGTGAGGAGGGAGGGCTTTACTTGCATTAATTTCAACTAATCTTTTCGAAGTTCGTAAACTACAGTACGTTTGGACAACATCACGTTACAAAAGACCAGAGCAAATTGGGAGCCAGTGGTAAGCGACAATTTCTGCAGACAGGGCACAGGTGTTTTCCCTTTGTGGCTCTCTTGCCACACGGCAATTTAAAATAAAAATAAAAATCTGGACCAGTCTTCCCTAACCTGGTGCTCCCCAGAAGTTTTGGACTTCAATTCCCATAATCCCTCACCACTTGTAATGCCAGCTAGGGGTGATGGAAGTTGTCATCCAAACTATCTGGAGTGCACCAGGTTGGGGAAGGCTGATCTAACTGACTTATTTATTTATTTATTTATTATTGCATTTATATCCCGCCTTTTTTCCTGCAAGGAACCCAAGGCGACGTACATAATCCTCCTCCTCCTTTCCTCTTTATCCTCACAACAACTACCCTGTGAGGTGGGTTGGGCTGAGAGTCTGTGACTGGCCCGAAGTCACCCAGTGGGCTTCCATGGCCAAGGGGGGACTAGAACCCGGATCTCTTGACTCCCAGTCCAACACTCTAGACACTACACCACACTGGCTCTCATTGAAATCAATGCAGAAACCTAGGTAGTTATGCGAACTGAAGTACGAATTATTTCAGTGGGATCTAACTGTGATTAATTTGGTCTGGATCCTGCCCAGTGAGATTCTTTCCATGTGATCCTGAATTTGGGTATAACCAGGGGAGTTGTGAGGAGATTAAAAGCAGCCACTTTAATGTGTGAATTGCCCTAGCTTAGTTTGAAAACAGAAGAATTACTGTGGCAGAGGGCACAAAATGAAATCTTCATTGCATTCAAAATTGCTTTAACCTGATTTTGTGAAGTTTGCTCATACTGATTTCGACATTTTCACACAATATATTGTAAAGCAAAAACTCTTATATAAACATACTACATATGTATTATTAAGAAGCAAAATGGGATAGCTTCGTATTCTTTTTATGTCAAGCATGCCAACTTCTATATTATACAAATTTATTTCATAGAGGTCTTCCTCCAAAAATATTTATTTATTTATTTATTACATTTTTATACCGCCCAATAGCCGAAGCTCTCTGGGCGGTTTACTAAAATGAAAACCATGAAGAGCATAAAAACAACCAACAATTTAAAAACACGAATACAAAATACGATATAAAATACAAAAATACAAATGTACCACTGATATTTTCTTAATGAAATGATTGCATGGGTAAATTGTTATCCAAGTAATAAATTGAATATTTGAGTTATATGAATGGCAGTGCTACTAGAAAAAAGTGTTAATATTTACATGGTTAGAAGAAAATGTGTATAACTCAGCATAACACATTTACGAAAGGATTTTTCATTGTTAGTCAAACCGATCATGTCACTAAATTCATTATTTGTTAATTAATGAACTAGATTGAGCTGCAAGATAGCAAAGATTCAAGCCCATAATTTGTATGATTGTGGAATAGAAGACAATTTTATTAAGTTAAATGTGGGGTGCTCAGTTCTTGTATCAGCAAGCTCCATATGCAGAAGGATAGTTGACTCTTATTGTTTGCCTCATGCCCATACAGAATACTGATGTCTATGCTTTGACATGGAATCCTCTTTATCATTATAGGAGATGATGATGCTTTGAAGACAGAGGAAGAGAAGGGGAACACTCCCTTGCCCTCCATATCCACTGTATTTATTTCAGCTAGCTTAAAGGATTAGCTAAAGATCAAACTGCTTGCATGGGATTCTGGAGGAATTTTTCCATGGTTGGGGAAAAAATATATATACATACAAATATAATATACACATGGAGAATATGTAAATAGAACTCTAAGCTCACAAAATGAGCCTTTATATTGAAAACATACACGCAGAAACATGACTTTCTTCAAGTTTCTTTGCTATTATCTCTTTTCAGGAATGCACAGTAATGGGTAGACACATTACTTTTTTTTTTAATATAATTTTATTAAACACTAAATAAAATACAGCAACATAACATACATAAACGAGTCATAACACATAACAAATTACTTAATTATTTGACTATTAACATATATTTTTTATCCATAAACATAATAAAAAAAGAAAACATAGTGCTCCCCCTGCCCTTCGGGATCATTCCTGATTCCAAAACCTTAAAACCTCTTCTGGAGGTGGTTTCCCACTTCCTTTAGATAACACATATACCAGGAACTGTCTCCAAATCCCCTCAAATTCATTCGTTTTTGCTATACCTCTTCTTACTTTAATATTACATGTCAATTTGTCATTAATAGCAATATCCCACACTACTTTATACCATTCTTCAATAGAATAATCTCCTTGAATCTTCCAGTTCCTTGATACAATTAATCTTGCAGCAGTCAGCAAGTTTGTTATCAATTCTTTAGTTTCTTTAGTACACTTTACATCTCCATATAAGGATAGTAATGCCACTCTTGGGGCCTTCCTAGGCGAGGCCTTAGCGCGCATTCTGTCCCGGCTTCCCTGCTGTGCGTCCAGATGACGCACAGGGGAATCCAGAGACAGGCCGCGCTGAGGCCTGGTCTTACGCGCCATAAGCGAAGTCGCTTATGGCGCGCCTTTTCCCCAGCTCCGGCCTCAGGCCGGGGCTGGGGGAAGTGTGGAGAGTTCCGCGGCTTTTCGCGGCTCCTCGCTACTCGCGAGGAGCCACGAAAAGCTGCGGACCGGGCACATCGGCAGGAGGGGGGCAAAGGATCACAGGGTGGGTGGCAGGGTGGGTGGCACGGGGGGAGGCCAGGTGCGATCCGCCGCCCGCCGTCCGGGCAATGCCACCCCATGCCAGGCATTGCCCGAGCTCGGGCGGCGCGCGGCGCGATCGCACCTGGCCTCCCCCTGTGCCACCCACCCTGCCACCCACCCGGTGATCCTTCGCCCCCCCCCCGTAAAAAAAACAAAAAAAACCACTTACCTTGTCCACCGTCTTCGGGCTGCACCCGGCCCCTTTAAAATAATTTTAAAAAAATGGCGGACGCCGGCAGGGATGCGACGTCGCTACGTGTCCGCCGTCTGGTAGCCTGGGGGAGGCGCGCTAACTTCAGCGCGCCTCGGCCCCGCCTCGTCTAGCAAGGCCCTTGGTGTCTCATCAATCTTTATTCCTACAATATCTTTAATCTCAGTAAACATCATCTTCCATAATTTTTGAACAAATTTGCATTCCCACCACATATGTAAATACGTCCCTTTCCCCCCACAACCTCTCCAACAATCTGCTGAGTACTGCTTATTTATTATATTTAATCTTACTGGAGTTAGATACCACCTCCATATAATTTTATAATAATTCTCTTTTATTCTCACTGACATATTCCTTAACACTCTTTGTCTCCATAATCCTTCCCAACTCTGCTGCCCTATTTGTACCTTCAAATCTGTCTCCCACACCATCTTTCCTGAATCTTCCATCATCCCTTTCCCAAGCAATACTCTGTATATCTCACTCGTTAACCCTTTTACCACTGTATTTTCTCTCTTATCAATTTCTGGGTAGACACATTACTGTGCAATCACACCTATGCTAAAATCCTGGGGTTGGATTCAGACAAATTTCAAAGGTTCTACTCTAACTATGACCAACTCTGGATCCAATCCCTGGATTTCCCAATTGTTTTCTAATGAAAACAGGGAAGACCCGCCCCCCACCCCCGGTTAAAAATGAATCAAAACGTTCCTTCTCCAGATAATGGGTGTCAGCCTAAAGATCTTTTTGTCTATGGGCAGTATCCAATAGTGGCATTCTACAAGCTCAATGGGTTGTGTAACAGGTACAAAGCAGGTTGCACAGAATATTACACAGTGGGTGCAAGCAGTTGTGTAACCCAGGCAGAATGTGCAACAATGGGTTGTGCAACTGGTTGCACAATGCATCACATAAGCATAATGTACAACTGCTTGCACAGCCTTGCGCAAACATAAGTTTAGTTGGATTCTTCTCTTGCACATAGTTCAGCACCTAGTTTCTGCTAGTGCAACATCATTTGCACTAATGAAATGACACAGTTGGATACTGCCCATGATGTCCTGTTTCAGCCAGTGAGTCCTGTTGTTTCAGTGATGCCCCCTCCTGCACATGACTGTATGTACTGGATAGTTCCATGATTTCCCCTCTCATGTAATTGTTTTTCTATTCTGTCTCTCATCGTCAGTACTAACCTATCTACATGGTTGCTATAAGGATTACTAACATAGTGTATGTGAAGTGCTTTGATACTATAATGTGATCTATAAAAGCTAATTTAATTAGTATTCCATTTATATCCTGCCTTTGTTCCAAGGAGCTCTGGGTAGTGTCCATTTTATTTTTACAACAACCCTGTCAGATAGGTTAGGCAGAAAGATAGTGGCTAGTCCAAGGCCACCCAGTGAGTTTCATGGCTGTGTGTTGATTTGAACTGTCCTAGCTCAGTATGAACAAGATGATAAGTTAGGATTCTAGTCCAGAACTGAGTCTGCTTCCAACCCATTTATAATTCCAACTCCAGACAGCTCATGTCCATTTACAACAGAATCAACAACAGAAGCTATATAACTGAATCAAAACATGTCTTCTCGTTGGCACTAGGAGTTGTTTATTTCAAATTCCCGGGTTAATGCTAGTTGCTGTAATAAATATTAATATGTGAGTCTTGCAGAGTCCGACAGTTTTGGCATTTTTCCACTTTTGTGTTCAGTGCTTACTATTTTGGCATCCAATATGCTGACTGTTCTGTACTTCAATTTCCTTATGTGAATCTTTTCCTGAGGCTACCACTTTTATACCAGGGAGTGGTCCTGCAAGTGACTTCTGTGACGAAATTCATAATGGGAGGAGGGCTTCCTAAATCTACTGTAAACCACACAGAGAACCTTGAGTACTGGGCTGTATTCGGGAAAAAATGCTCAGGAGAGAGATGAAGATTAATTGCTCACTATACTAAGAGTATTTCACTGAGTTCAATGCAGTACCTCCTAATGCTAAGAACTGAAGTCACACAGTGGCTTTGAATGTTGTGACACAGAAGTGTGAGGCATTTTCACATCCACTTGTTGGCATGTCTTGTCATAAACTGGTATGAATGTGTCAGAGGTTGTAGTCTCAGACGTCTTTCTCGCATTACAGTTTGTGGCATGTGAATGAGATGCAAACAGATGCATTGTTCTTAATGCAAAGTATGACCAGAGAATGAAAATTTGTACATATTTTTGTGTGCATTGCATACATGCAGATTGTATGCATTTTTCATTAACATACACATTTTTACAAGCATTTCCCCCATTTTAACATTATTTTCATGAGTATACACATTTTTGCATGCACTGTCCCCCAATATTTGCGTTGTTGTACACGTGTTTTTGATTAGAGAAATCTATTAAAAATTCAGAGAAGTACAAATTTTGAAGGACAACTGAGTTTCAGTTTGGATATTCATTTCAAAGTGTAAAATTAGGCTGAATTTCTCTCCGATTCTTACTTAGAATACAATCTACTAACCAGTTAACATGATTGACTTGTCTTCAAGCCAATTTAACCCTTTCATTGTCAACTGATTTGCTCACAATCTGAAGAATTTGGCTGCTGTCCCAAGTACTTCCACTTACCATAATTGCTGGTTTCATACTGCCCAACGCAAAACTTTTTTGGAATAATATCTTTCTTCCATTTTGATGTAACAACTTTGCAACTAGATGTAGCACCAATCTTATGTTATATTCCATCCAATGCAGCAGCTGCTAATTCAAATCTTAGTTGTGTGTACAACAAATCTTAGGTTAAGACGATTAGTGAAATGGAAAAAAAATAACAAATTATGGACAATATGTGAATGATTGGCAAGATATGAAATTGCCTCTTCTTGCAAATTTCCAAAAAGATCATCACTATCAGGAACAACAATAAGAAAAACCTGGAGAATGAATTTGTTTTGGATTTGAAAAGCTGATAAAGTTAGCATTGAATATGTGTTGCCACACCGAGTTTTTTTCGGCAGTAAGGTAAGAAACAATTAAGAGTGCTGGTTGACTTTTAAAGGTTATCTACAATGTAATTCCTGTTCTTGAGATTATTTACAGCTCAGTCTTAGTCATCGGGGATTTGGTGCTCATTAACTACAGTTCTTCATCACTTTACCATTTCAGTGTGATCTTCTTAACAACCATCTCTCCCCCTAATTTCATTGGCTTTTATCTCCTTCTGATGGTTGTGCAGAAATGGGATATGAAAAACATAGCATCTCATAAACATGAGTTCTCTCTCTCTCTCTCTCTCTCTCTCTTTCAATCCCAATCTTTCCCTCTCTTTCTCTCTCTCCAAATGCTGTAATCTGCTCCACCCAGATGGTTACATCATTCACACCATCCCCTGCTGTATGTGATCATATCAGGGAAAAGCAGCTCCTGTGTGTGTATGTGTGTAAAATGCACCTGAGAGTGACAAGAAATCAATATATTTTTCAGCCCTATTTTGACATTTTCCAAGGACAGACTAACCGTTTCCCTTTCTCTACTCCCAAGACATTCAAAAGGAAGAATTTCACCCTGACAAATGAATTCTGAGTGGAGAATTGAAACTAGGGTTTAATCTACACCTGCAGCCCTTTGGGGAATGGGGAGGGATTATCACGGGGTTTCCAGCTTCCGAGATCATCCCTCAGGGGCCACATGTAAGCGAGTTCTCCCGGAATTAAAAGAGCTGTCCCCGGGCAAAGGTTTTTTTTTTTTAAACTACTATGGATGCTTGCGCAAGAACAGAGTTGTGATCCTGTGCAAAGATGTGATTTTTTTAAACACACACACACGGCATGGCTAGATGGGGTAATATCCTGGGGATCATCCTGGGATCATCCCTGGGCGTCCACATGATGCACAGGGCATCCTGGAAGCAGGGAGGGATGATCCCGTCGTTTCCCTGGGATATTGCCCTACCCATTGGGCATGGCTAGACGAGGGGGGTGGAGGGCAATGATCTTGCAATTTTATGATCACCAGATCATCGCCCTCATCTACACGCAGTGCGCAACATTGCGACTGCCATTTTGGATTTATTGTTTTTAAAGGAAAAGGAGCACACGAGTGCTTGAGCAAAATTGTAAGTTTTTTTTTAAAAAAAAAACTCATGCTCCCCCACCCCACCCTGATGGGCACAGAGGTCCTGAGCACAGAGGAGCCCCGTGCCCGGTTCCCTGCTCCTCGTGTTACTAGATAAATGGCAGGTGTTACTCGCGAGGAGCTGGGGAAAAACCACGACGGCAGGCCACATGTTCCGCGGTCTCGGGATCATCCCAAGACTGTGGAAAAATAGAAATTAATTGGTAGGACAATATCCCAGGGAAAGAGAGGAATCATTCATCCCTGCTCCTGGGATCCCCTGTGCGTTCTGATCCCCAGGATATCGCTCCATCTAGCTATTCATAGAATCATAGAATCATAGAATAGCAGAGTTGGAAGGGGCCTACAAGGCCATCGAGTCCAACCCCCTGCTCAATGCAGGAATCCACCCTAAAGCATTCCCGACAGATGCTTGTCCAGCTGCCTCTTGAAGGCCTCTAGTGTGGGAGAGCCCACAACCCCCCTAGGTAACTGATTCTATTGTTGCACTGCTCTAACAGTCAGGAAGTTTTTCCTGATGTCCAGCTGGAATCTGGCTTCCTTTAACTTGAGTCCATTATTCCGTGTCCTGCACTCTGGGAGGATCGAGAAGAGATCCTGGCCCTCCTCTGTGTGACAACCTTTTAAGTATTTGAAGAGTGCTATCATGTCTCCCCTCAATCTTCTCTTCTCCAGGCTAAACATGCCCAGTTCTTTCAGTCTCTCTTCATAGGGCTTTGTTTCCAGACCCCTGATCATCCCGGTTGCCCTCCTCTGAACACGCTCCAGCTTGTCTGCGTCCTTCTTGAATTGTGGAGCCCAGAACTGGACGCAATACTCTAGATGAGGCCTAACCAGGGCCGAATAGAGAGGAACCAGTACCTTACGTGATTTGGAAGCTATACTTCTATTAATTCAGCCCAAAATAGCATTTGCCTTTCTTGCAGCCATATTGCACTGTTGGCTCATATTCAGCTTGCAATCTACAACAATTCCAAGATCCTTCTCATTTGTAGTATTGCTGAGCCAAGTATCCCCCATCTTGTAACTGTGCCTTTGGTTTCTATTTCCTAAATGTAGAACTTGGCATTTATCCCTATTAAATTTCATCCTGTTGTTTTCAGCCCAGCACTCCAGCCTATCAAGATCACTTTGAAGTTTGTTTCTGTCTTCCAGGGTATTAGCTATCCCACCCAATTTTGTGTCATCTGCAAATTTGATCAGCGTTCCCTGCACCTCCTCATCCAAATCATTAATAAAAATGTTGAAGAGCACTGGGCCCAGGACTGAGCCCTGCGGTACCCCACTCGTTGCCTCTCCCCAGTTTGAGAAGGTTCTATTGATAAGTACTCTTGGAGTCCCTTAAATGTCAATTTTTCCGCAGTCTTGGGATGATCCTAAGAGTGTGGAATATGTGGCGTGCTGTTGTGGTTTCCCCCTGGCTCCTCATGAGTAACACAAGGAGGCAGGAACCGGGCATGGAGCTCCTCAGGAGTTCTGTGCCCATTGGGGGTGGGGTGGGGAGAGTGCGAGGTGTTTTATTTTAACTTACAATTTCATTGAGTGCTGGTGTGCTCCTTTTCCTTTAAAAACAATAAATCCAAAATGGCGGCCACGATGTCGCGCACCATGTGTAGATGAAGGTGATGAACTTGCGATCAAAAAATCAAGAGATCGTCGCCCTCCACCCCCCTCGTCTAGCCATGCCCACAGACTCAGCACTGAAAGATGCTGATGCCCATTCAAAACGTGACGGAAATGCTCTCCCCTTGCCTGTGATACCCATGGGTTCGCCCCGGTTGCCTGTTCACTGATCCCCGCTACTCGCGAGGAACAGCGATGACCTCAGGAGATGGAGCCTTACCGCAGACTTTGGGATTGTCCTGAGAGAGGGGGGAAATGGGAAAAAAGTAGTCAGCGATATCCCAGGAAAATGCAGTGGTCATCCTTGGATAACCCCTAGTTATTTTGGCCTACAATTTTCATCAGTCTGAGCTAGCATATCCAACAGTGAGGGATTATGGGAGTTTTAGGCCAAAACATATGGAGGGCCATGGTTTAGGGTGTTGAGTTAGGATTGAGGGAGGGACACCCAGTTTCAAATCTGTCAGCCAAGAAACTCACTGCATGACCTCAGGCCAGTTTCTACTGCTTAGCCTAACCTACCTCACAGGATTGTGGAGTTAAAATAGGAGGGAATAGAACCATATACACTGTCCAGAGCTCTTGGAGCAATGACGGGATATACATGTAACACCTACGTCCTTTCCCTCTTTGAGATTTTTACTGTATATTCTTTGAGTTTCAAGGGAGAGAGATTTTTGTGCTCAGTAGAAGACCAAGTACATTTTATTTCCCTTTTACAATATCAGTCCTTCCTAATTTCCAAAGACTTGGTGAGAGCGGGGAGGCCATTGACATGTTTAACTCAAAGGACAGGTTGCCCCAAGTGAAAAGCAGAACATCTTATATTCAAGAACAATATGGCCAAACCATATTACACAGCTGTGGTTCATGAAGATGGAACCTTTCAATGATTTAGTTTTCTTATAAGTGGCCTGCAGCACTTACTGTATTGATCATGATGGTCATATAAAATGCATTTAGCCCAGCTCCTCACTCCCCATTATTAGACAGGTGTCCTCCATCACAGTCAAGTAGTTGAATTTCCTCACTAATTTCTTCTGCAGAATGATTTCCCCCCAGAAACTACAGCCAGAAACATGTTGGACAGAGCTCGCCTTGCCAAACGTTGTTCGAAGAGTAGTTATCTTTCATGTGAACTTACAGATGCAAATTCCTTTGATTTCTGCTGCCTGATCCCTGTCTGAGCTGCTGCCTTAGATACTGATGTATTTCACAGAGACGGTCAGGGCCCATAAAACTCTTAGTTCTTACAATAGCTGTGACCTTACCAGCTTGCATGACTGACTTGATTTAACAGAACTAAATCATTTGCATGTAGCAGGTGTTCCTTTTTAATGGCATAATAGAGGTCAAAAGCAAGCAGTGCATGTACAATGAGAAGGGTGGGATCCCCCCCCCCCATATATTGTTCATTAGAAATCATTGAGAGGGTTGTCTTAATGGAAAAGGAGTGTTTAACTAGGGATGTGTGGAACTGCCTGGAGAAATGTTGCTATTCTTACTGAAAGGCCTAATCTACACCAAGCAGGATATAGCATTATGAAAGTGGTATGAAAGTGGCAGGAGCCACACCAAGCAGGATATCGCATTATGAAAGTGGTATGAAAGCGGTATATAAATGTCAGAAGCCACACCAAGCAGGATATCGCATTATGAAAGCGGTATATAAATGTCAGGAGCCACACCAAGCAGGATATCGCATTATGAAAGTGGTATGAAAGCGGTATATAAATGTCAGGAGCCACACCAAGCAGGATATCGCGTTATGAAAGTAGTATGAAAGCGGTATATAAATGTCAGGAGCCACACCAAGCAGGATATCGCATTATGAAAGCGGTATATAAATGTCAGGAGCCACACCAAGCAGGATATCGCGTTATGAAAGTAGTATGAAAGTGGTATATAAATGTCAGGAGCCACACCAAGCAGGATATCGCGTTATGAAAGTAGTATGAAAGTGGTATATAAATGTCAGGAGCCACACCAAGCAGGATATCACATTATGAAAGTAGTATGAAAGCGGTATATAAATGTCAGGAACCACACCAAGCAGGATATCGCGTTATGAAAGTAGTATGAAAGCGGTATATAAATGTCAGGAGCCACACCAAGCAGGATATCGCATTATGAAAGCGGTATATAAATGTCAGGAGCCACACCAAGCAGGATATAGCACTATGTGCTAGATCTCTTTGCCTCCATCTATCCCCCATTTTCGTTTCAAAATTCTATCCCCCAATGGAGGGGTTAAAAAAAAAAGACACACACCCTCCGACTGGGTGGTGGTGGTGGTGGTGGGATTTTGGAATGAAAATAGAGTGTGTCTGGGGGTGGGCGGGCGGAGAGTTAAAGTCTCCTGTGTTGGAGTGCTGTGGTCCTGTTCCAAATTGAGTTCATGTATGCTTACACAGAGGTAAAGGCATCTAGCACAATAGCTCCACAAAATGTGCTACAAAAAATGTTTAGTTTGGCCCCAAGTCTTAGAAAAGGCATTTCAGCATTTTAGAATGGTGGGGGGAGGGGGATTACACAAAAGCTGGGGAACCAGCAAATGACTGGAGGTCAGGGGATAGAGATTGGGCCAGGAGAAAGGGGGCTGGACTGGATAGGGTGACCAATAAAAAAATAGCCCCCACTATGCAGCATAGGGTGACCATGTGGAAAGGAGGACAGGGCTCATGTATCTTCAACAGTTGTACAGAAGAGGGAATTTCAGCAGGTATCATTTGTACGCATGCAGCACCTGGTGAAATTCCCTCTTTATCACAACAGTTAAAGCTGCTCCAGCTATACTAGAGTGACCAGATATAAAAGAGGGCAGGGCTCTTGCAGCTTTAAGTTGGAATGAAGAGGGAATTTCACCAGGTACTGCATGCATACAAATGACACCTGCTGAAATCCCCTTTTCTATGCAACTGTTATAGATACAGGAGCCCTGTCCTCCTTTTCATATGGTCACCCTAGAACTGGGGCTCTCAGAGGGCCACATTTGGCCCATTATTCCTTTGGATCTGCACCCCTGATGTATGGGAACATTTCAAAGCAAAATGGAGATATAGGAAAGGAATCTGTTATTCAAGAAACAAAGAAAAAAGTCCCACTGCAAACTAGCTCCTTGGATCTCATGCTAATATATATTTAATCTAATTACGTACATTTTTAATATCTGTGAACGATCATGTTTTCAGAAGGCATTTTGTGCTTCTAGAAGATTGCCAAAAAAAGAAAGAAAGTCAGTTCCCCAAAGCATGCTCTTGATGTAACTTTTCGCACATAGAGAATTAAAGAAATAGAGCTTGGGTAATGCGAAAGGAAATGTAACTTCAAAGGCACAAACCCTTCACTGGTGTTAATGGGTAGGGCTTCTTTGAAATCCACGTTTCTGTGCTGATTAATACCAGCTGAGGTTAGGGCTTGTAGCTCTAAACATCACAAAAGTGCCTGCTTTTAAGCCAAAAATACTTGCAGTTTGTTTCCATCACACAGAATATTTTGCACAGTCCTATGCACATCTACTCAGAAGTAGGTCCATTAAGTTGAATGGGATTTAATCCAAGGTATGCATGTATATCAACCTTCCCCAACCTGGTGCTCTCTAGAAGTATTCTGGGAGGGTTGAGAGTCATGGGAGTGGTAGTCCAACACATTTAAAGGGCACCATATGTGGAAGTCTGTTATACAGCTAGTGTGGTGTAGTGGCTAAAATGTTGGATAGGGAGTCAGGAAATCCCTGGTTCTAGTCCCCACTTGGCCATAAAAGCTCACTGGGTGACTTTGGGCCAGTCACAGACTCTCAGTCCAACCTACCTCATAGGGTTGCGGTTATGAGGATAAAATAGAGAGGAGGATTATGTATGCCACCTTGGGTTTCTTTGAAGAAAAAAGCCAGGACATAAATGCAATAATAAAAATAAATATATAGGACTGCAGTCTTAATTATCTTTTGGAGCAAGGCCCATTCTTCCATCTTGAGTAAAAATGGACAAGTCTGTCTCAGAAGCAACAGGGCATTAGGAGAAGCAGATGACTTTCCTCTCTCTCTCTCTCTCTCTCTCTCTCTCTCTCTCTCTCTCTCTCTCTCTCGGTAATTCAAGTTAAATGACAAAATGTTTAGTGGGTCATAGGCATAGCTCTGCCCAGGGTGCAATTCATTCTGCACTGATACTTTCAGCATTCATTTTCTGTGGCTTAAGTTCACACAGGCAGGATTTCCTTCTGTTTTTCCCACAAAAGCAGGGGCCAAATAGAAATGTCACGGAAAAATCACCGGAAACTTCAAGCTGAGAGGAGACAAGGGAAGAAAGGCATGGTGGCTAATTTCTGAGGACAGAGTGCTAAAAGACCTCGTAAAAAATCTAGAAAAGAATGAAAAGTTTATGGACGAAAATTTCTTGGCATTGCTGTTCTTATTAAAACACTAAAGGTATCTCCATATTACTGACGTCACACTGCTTTAACATTCATTCTTTCTTCCCAGAAAATTCTGGGAATTGTAGTTTGGGGTGTTGGTGGGAACAATCTCTAACAGAGCGTTCCCAGAATCTTACCAAACTTCAGTTCCCAGGATCTTTTGGGGACATTATAACATTTTAAACTGTTACAAATGGAGATAAGATTGTAGACAAGGCTCAAGTCCAATTAACTGGACTTAAGCACATTTGATTGGGTTGGATCCAGAATCTGCCTTTTACTGATGGAGGAGCCCTGCCTAATTTTCTGGGAGGCCCCCTCCCTGCCACTCATCCCATTCAGTAGGGTCCCCCTGACCCTCCATGTGGCACTTCCAGGGAGCAGGACGGGTTGCTGTGGAGAGGAGAAGGCAGGAAGGCAACTTCCAACAGCCCAGTTACACACACACAAATCTGGATCTAACCCAAAGTTCATTTAGGCCACTCAATAACAATGTTCTCTAGTTGGGTCAAAAGGCATAAAATACACTAGGAAAACAACAGATTGCAGCATATCTCATGTCTGGATTGCAGCCTTCACATAAGCAATCTAGCACCAAGTTAAATGTAAAATATAAGAAGCCACAGAATAGAATAGGGTTGTGCGAATCAGCAAAACCTGAGTTCACCGAAGTTTGCTGAATTCCATCATGAAGCTCATTCTGTTTCAAATCCATCTCAGATTGTGAGCTTTTTTTGTGTGCATGAAATCTGCAAATTTTCTGAAAGGTACGAATCAGCTGTGAACATCTTTGAAATTCTTCTCCCTTTGATTAAAGTTCATTTCTGTGCATTTTCCAAGAGTGTGCCTTTTTTCATGCTCATTTTTCAAATGTATGCATGTTGTTGAATGCACTTTTGGGGGGGTCTGCAAATCACCCTGCAAACTTGGAAAAGTATGGACATCAAGTGCAGATTGCATCTGAGTCTGTGTTTGGGCCGAAAGGTGAAACTCGATAGGCTAAAACTGCATGGATCATGGATCTGTTTGTTGTTGCCACGAAGAGTGATCCACAGGAGCTGCAGGTTGAAGCATCCCCTGGGGCAGTGGAGCTTTCACACTCACTCTGCCCACTTGGGCTGGCCATTGGCTCCCCCTAACCTGAAAGGACTAATGTAAAGCCTATGTTGCCATGGTCTCCAGTAGTCTGAGGGAGAAACATACTGCAAGTTGCCATTTGGGGTAGTGCTGGGCGATAAGAAAATCCCACCCATTGGGAAGCCTGAGAGGAGTTGGACTTTTAAAGTCTCTGGCCATAGCTAGATGGGGCAAAATCCCAGAGCGATCCCCAGGATCGTCCCTGTGTATCCGCATGATGCACAGGGGATCCCGGAATCAGGTAGGAATGATGCTTCCCTTGCCCCAGGATCTCACCCTACCCTTTAGGCCCGGTTTTTCTGCAGTCTCGGGCTGGGCCCTGCGCACAGGGTGCAGAGATTCTCAGGGACACTGTGCCCATCGGGGATGGGTTGGGGGAAGCAGGGAAAATAAGGTTTTGTTTTTTTTTAAAAAAAGTTTACCTTTTGCGCATGAGCACTCATGCACATCTTCTCCTTTAAGAAAAATAAAAAATGCTGGGTGCGACGCCTTTCCCTCTGAGGTCGTCGTGCGCTGCATTTAAACAGAGGGGGATCTCATGATAAAAACATCACAAGATCTTCACCTCTCCATTGCACAATAACAGGTAGGTCTAGCTAAAGCCTCCGTACCAGCAGATGATGCGGAGAGAAGCAGCATCCTGGGTTAGTCCAGCCTGTTCTGCATCTGCTCCATGCACTTTCCAAGTGTTGTCTGGAGCGGAGCCAGGAGGAGGAGGAGGTGGCACCTTAACAGCGGTTGCTGCTTTCCAGGCTGCGCACTTGCCTTCAGCAAGTAGTAGTAGTAATAGTAGTTGTTGTTGTTATTATTATTATTATTACTATTATTATTATTTAAAATTTGTTTTAGAGTGGCTGGAAAGAAAGCACTGTTACCAGGGAATTGGGGAAGCAGCAACAATGGAGTGCTGCTGTGGGACACAAGAGTAGGGTGACCATATGAAAAGGAGGACAGGGTTCCTGTATCTTTAACAGTTGCATAGAAAAGGGAATTCCAGCAGATGTCATTTGTATATATGGAGAACCTGGTGAAATTCCCTCTTCATCACCACAGTTAAAGCTGCAGGAGCTATACTAGAGTGGCCAGATTTAAAAGAGGGCAGGGCACCTGCAGCTTTAACTGGTGTGATGAAGAGGAAATTTCACCAGGTTCTCCATATATACAAATGACACCTGCTGAAATTCCATTTTCTTTGCAACTGTTAAAGATACAGGAGCCCTGTCTTCCTTTTCATATGGTCACCTTACACAAGAGCCGAACCTTAAAAGAAAAGGGAAAAGGGGGGGGTTCTCATTTCTGAGAGGGGGTTTAGAAAAAGATGGTTGGATGTGGGTGGCAGGATGCCCTCTGAGAGATAGAAGGGAAACGAGGAGGGCTCTTATTGTGGGGGGGCATTTAAAGATATGAGGATGAGGAAGTATGGGGCATTGGGGGGGGTTGCTTTACATTCCAATGGACATTATTGTCATTTATTTCTTTTTCTGAGGGAGTTTGATGGTGTTCTGTTCATTAGTGAACCACATCCCAGCCCCCACATTCACTTGAAGGTGGGGAGGGGAAGGTGCAGAGGAGGGCCTGGAGGGTTTCCATGGCAACTACTGGGCCTGTTTTTTCATCTCCCAGAGGTCACACTTACCCTTATGCCCTGCTGCATAATTCACCAACGTTCTCTTGCTGCCTCCTCCTCCTTTCTGATTTTATTTATTTCTGTATCAATCAAGTTTTCCCTCATTAACTTAAAGTTCGGGGAAGGCTTTTATGCACATATGCAGCATCTAGAGTGCTTGAGGGGAGGAAGGATAAACATGGAGGTGGGTGAAATCTTTGTCTCTGGCAGAGAGGCTATTTTTTTTTTTGAAGGGGGCAATGGTAGTTTATGTTTTCTTTGCTTCTGGCTGGGATGAGCTTTTTGTTTTTACTGGAGGCCGGTGAGGGAGAGAGAAATTGACCAGCGGGAACTGCCATTTTTATTTCTGGCGAAGAGGCTTAACTTGTTAAGGCAGCAACAGCAAGCAGTGGCATTTTTTTTTGCTTCTGGCAGAGAGGCTGTCCTTGTTACCATACTGTTTTGCTACTAAAACAAGAGCCTTGAACTTCTTTGAACTTTGAAAATTTTTCTGCATGTCTACACTGCTCAAGCTTCGGTTTAAAACAAAAATGAGCAAAATCGGTTTGGTAGACTCTAGTAATAAGCCTTACACAACTGCATTCTTATATAGATTGCAAAGGCTCTACCTGGACAATAACAGTATTTACTGTGTCAGGCCCTTGGCTTCTGGTTCACGAGACGTCTGGCTTCTGATTCCTGCCTCCTCAATGCTAGCTTATGCATCCTGATTTCTCAACTACAGGTTCATGATTCCTGTATTCTGATTCCTTGTTCCTGGCTATAGTTCCAACAGCCCAGCACTGCCGTTCAAACCAGTAGGATTTAAGGAAGGTTTTATATAGGTATTCACCCTCTCTTAATGCCACAATGCAGGCTTGGATCCATGGCTCCTGCATGACTCATGTTCTTCCTGTATATTATACAGTGTATAGAAAATGTTCAGTTAGGTGTGGGGACTACCCTCATCGTAACAGTAGTACTGTATTTCTTCGATTCTAAGATGCACTTTTTCCCCATATAAACATCTCTAAAAACGGGGTGCGTCTTAGAATCACAGGTGCGTTTATTATTTCTTAGAATCAAAGCTTTTTTTCTGTTGGTGGTACTGAAATTAGTGTGCATCTTACAATCGATGGCGTCTTAGAATCGAAGAAATGTGGTAATACATGAACCACCCATTTCAATATATGAAATGGTATGTTTTGACCTTAACTGTCTTCCTTAACTCCCATTGGAACTTTCCCCCCTTTTTCTCTTGCTTTACACAAACTTTTCATAGACAGGCTGTTTCCACAGATATAAAAATTTATGCTTATACATTTATGCTTATAGATCTGTCTGCAATACTGCCATTTTTTTGACATTGTGCTGATGTAGCTTTCAGTACATCTACTGTAGTATCAGCACAAGTTTGGTATCAGCGCAAGGATCAAGACACTTAGTTTGGGAGAAAACAACTTCAGTGATGTGTGCTATGTACAAAGAGACAGCTGATATTTATTTTCAATTATTATAGCTGTTTTATGATAAAATATTATTTATTGATTCACTTCATAAATTGACTTTACAAAGGGCTCAAAGCAGCGTGCAATAAAAAAATAATTATTTCTTTATTATGTTTTTATACTGCCCAATGGCAGGTATAGGTTTCGGCATTGCCATGAAGCCCTGCAATTTGTAGTTAGATTTAATTAGAACTAGTCTGGAATGTTAGAAACTGTGCAAGCTTATCTCTGTCAGGGTTCCCAGGGAAAGAGCAGAATGGAGTCACTTCACCTCCTTGCCTTGACCTTGAGGCTGCAAGCTTTCTCTGGGAACCCTGTCAGGGATAGATTCTAACATTCCAGACTAGTTCTAATTAAATCTAAGTACAAATTGCAAGGCCTCACAGCAATGCCAAAACCTATACCTGACACCCAATAGGCGAGGCTCTCTGGGCACTTCACAATTAAAAATAATGCACACAGCAGCATCCCCTTGAAGGACCACCTTCACCCATATCATCCTGCCCATCTCACTTGCCCACCGTTGAGGGCAGTTAGGTGGGCAAGTACACAAGAGAGGGGCACTTTCTGCAGTGGCCCCACACCTCTGGAGCAGGTTGTTATCAGGGGCTCTTTCGTCATTGCAGGGCTTTTAATAGATGGGATTTTATCGTTGAAAGGTCCCTTGGGAAAAGCAGCTTAGCCTTAGGCCTAATCGGCTGATACGCCAGCTGCGCCCCTTCTTAGAGTCAGAAGACCTAAAGACGGCAGTGCATACGCTGGTAACCTCAAGGCTCGACTTCTGCAATGCGCTCTACATAGGGCTACCATTGTACCTAGTTCAGAAACTTCAACTAGTTCAAAATATGGCAGCCAGGTTGGTCACCGATATATCTAGGGGTGAGCATATTACCCCAACATTAAAATCACTCCACTGGCTGCCGATTAGTTTCCGGGCAAAGTACAAAGTGTTGGTTATTACCGTTAAAGTCCTAAATGGTTTGGGTCCAGGTTACCTGTGAGATCGCCTTCTCCCATACAGTATGGAAGCAGTAAATAAAAGGCAGGAGCCACACCAAGCAGGATATAGTGGTATGAAAGCAGTATGGTATGTGTCAATGGGCCCCAACAGTTGTCGGTGCACTTCAATACTACTATAAAGCAGTAGTGTGGTTCCCACCTTTTATATACTGCTTCCATACTGCTTTCATAGTGCAATATCCAGTTTGCCTTAGAGGAAGTTGAAATCCTGAATGAAGGAGATGTGTGGGGAGGATTTGTGCTTAACCCTTTCTCTTCCTGACATTTGAATGCTCAAAATCCTCCCCCTCCCTCTCAGCTGTTTTCAAGAACCCTGTACCTTCTGAATGGAGGGTAAATGAAGGATCTATCCATTATACGTAGTTTTGCCCTAAGATAATTTACATTCCTGAACAAAATATATCATTAATTGTTAGAAGGAAATGATAACATGTCATTCTCTATTACACAATCAATCAAGATGAGGCTCTGGGAAATCTGTGAGCAGACCTCTCATATTTTTTGGGGGGTGGGGGTTCAAGGCAGGTGGTGGTGATGGTGGGCAGAGAATCAGAATGGGGAAATTGTGCTGGAGGAGGGGAGGGAATTGAAAACTCTACACCATTTTCTCAGTCTAAACTATTCCCACCCCCAAGTTGCTATTTGTCTCTTACAAAATATATAGAAACCTTTGTGGTGCCTGTAGGTTCCTCACCAGGGGCAACTAGCAGGTTTGTATGTGTGTATGTGTGTGTGGGGGGGGGTTGTGGTGGAAAGAATTAACTCCCTTTGGACCAGCTTTGAACAAAAAACGAAAGCCTTTAAAAATTAATATGTCCTCAACTACCATCTCCACAACTGATTAACATTTACCCTCACTGATTAAAGTTAAGAACAGAAAACTATAGTTCAGTATTCCAGTTCCGATAGTGAATCCTACTGTGTTCAATGGGGCTTACTCCCTAGTGTATTTATGACTTTAATATTGCAGCCTTAATGTTAAAAGATTAACCTACTGATTAAATGGATTGAAAGTGTGTACATGCAAGGGCTAGTTTTCAGTGGGACTGTATTCCTATACATGTATTTAGAAGTAAGCCAGTGAACTCAAAGATCAAGATTTATGTTGGATCAACTGTGCTGGCAGAAGTGGAATTCCCTGCACCTCCTTCCCATGGCAACCCCTCCCCCAGTCCCTTGAAATGCTACACAGAGAGGATGGGGAGGAGAGAGGATTCTCCAAAATTGGGCAGAAGAACTTTTCACAAATGAAGCCTTCCCTCTCAAGGAAGGCAGATCCTGGAACCAACCCAAGGAGAGCTACTTCTATATGTACACATGTATCACAGGGATGGGGATCATGTGGTCATCGATACACTGTTGAACTGCAGCTCCTGTCATCCCTTGCCATTGGCTATGGTGGCTAAGGCTGGTGGCAATTGCAGTCCAACAACATCTGGACAGCCACATCTTCTTGAACCCTGGTGCACTGAATCTAATTGCACAGTTTGTAGCTCTAATTCAAACATTATCTGCATCTTTGACATGCTACAAGAACAATGACCTGCCATAATTCGGCCCCGCACAGAGAATGCATTAAAGTTCTTCAAGAAAGGATGACTTTCTCTTAGGGATGAGCAAAACAAACAAACAACAAGAGAAGGCACGACAATGTACAATACTGCATTCATGAATGGTGATGGATTTTTTTTTCCTCTTCAGAATCCCACATACGGTCAATTCTTCATCTGCTTTTTTGTTCCCGTGGTGCAAATGAAAAGTTAGTGAAGTAGAAAGACAAGAGGAATGCAGTATATGAAAACCATTTCAGTGATTAATAGGAAGTGTGCCACAAAGCTAATAACTCTCTGAATTTTTGGAAGGTTTTTAAAAGGAAATGATGGAACAGTCTTATCCAAAAATATAAATTAGCAGGATGCAGTTTGTGATGCTTATGCTTCAGAAAACAAACCCAGTCCTATGGATTTGCATAAATCTCCTCCTTACACATATGCTTCCAACCCCACACACCCTAGTTCTGGTGTTGTATTTCTCTCCAGTTTCTGCCCCATTGTACAGTCCATTGCCCGACAAGAACCAATAAACTCAAGGGATAAGAGAAGGGGTGGGGCAGGCACAATAGCAGGAGAGCAAACAACAGCAGCAATTGTGTAAGGGACCAGCTCTTGCCTCACTAATGAAATGGAGGTTAAAATTGTGGGTGCATACCAGGAAAAAAAAGTAGGTGTGATGGAGCCCATAGGCCCCAACAGTTGTCAGTGCTCTTCAACACTGCTACAAAGCAGTAGTGTATATCCTGCCTCCATATAACGCTTTCATACAAATTTCATAGTGCTATATCCTGCTTGGTGTAGATCTGGCCTTTGTTTATTACTAACTTTTTACAGGCCATCTATGTGACATCATCATCAAATCTTGGATTTCCGTCATATTTCTGCAAAGTGCAGAAATCCATTGTTTGTATGCACAGAAAGAATGCAACAGAAGCACAGGTGCCATAGGCATTGATCATTCTTAGCACCGTTCACCTGTCTTTTCTGAGAGGCATAGTTTGATGGGTGCAGTGGCATCTGAGCATATCACTGCATATCTGCAGTTCAGCACAACTTCACTATTACCAGTTTGGTAGACAGCATTTTATTTGATTTTTTTTTAATAGCGATCTGCTGATTTTCACCAAAACACCTTTCACCTACACACACACACACACTAAGTGAATTACATTACACACAAACACACACACACACACACAAGCCATATTTTTGTTGACACACTTTTAGAATTGTGGGTTTCCACCCCTGATCTTTAAATACTAAAGCACTGTTTAGTCTCCCATAAACAGAATTGGAATGTTTCCTAAATGGTGCCTGAATAAAAAAAGTGCTTAAGCACAAATTTAAAATTTGATTTGAAATCCTACCCAAAATTGATTGAAAGAACAGCATGCTCAGATGAATTCTCCATGGCCTACCCACACAGCCATTCCACCTCCACAAGTGCATACAGAATATAGCAAGATACACACACACACACACACACACACACACACACACACACACACACACACTGTTTTAAGGTCTACAATTCCCACCATTCCCCAGCTTGCTGCAGTGTGGAAGTCAATGAAACATGTAGCTTATATAGTGGAAGAGGAATGGTTGAAAGCACTAGTAGCTACCAGTCTGAAAGCACTGGTGTTGGAGATGCTGGAACCCAACAACCCAGAGCAAGTCCACTTAGGTGCCAATGAAATCAATGGGACTTATGTTAAGAATATAAGGAGAGTTCTGCCATATAAGTTCTGCCATATCAGATCAAAGGCCTGCTGGATCAGACCAAAGCAGATACAGCTTTGGTCCACCTCCTTTATACCACATTTGAAGCTAGTGGTTTGCTGGGCTAACACAGGGGGCACATAGAGGGAGTCATTTGTAACATCCACCTACATGGGTCCTGATCACATGTTTCAGTGATAAGTTCTACCTTGTCATAGGAGCAACTTTGTGTACAAAAATGTGAAACCCATGGAAATTCAACTCATTCCTCATTTCAAACTTCTTTTCATGACTTCGGCAGATGCTGCATGTCACCAGCTGTTTGCATTAGATCCATCATGATAAGTTACCATTTGGCAAAAGTGGTCCTATGGCTCATCATGATGAGACAGGATGGTTGATATCAATGAACATGGATGGTTGCAGTCAGCCTCATGTTGCCATGGCATCATTAGAGTTGCTGCCAAATTTTGCACAAGGAGACATTCAACCTGAGCAGGCAAACATCTGTAGGAATATTGAAGTAAATTTAACTTTCTTGGGGCATGGGGCAATCTAACCTCTCTTTGAATGAAGCAATAGGAGGCATTCAGGGGGTAGCTGGTGGTATTTTGGTACTACATTTGTAACCAATGCTTTAGACCCGGGGTGAGAATAAAGTAGATCTCTAGCCATTTTGCACTTCAACTCCCAGCATTCCTGACTACTGGGTACATTGAGTTGAAATACAAAACATTTGGAAATCTACCTTCTTCCCACCTCTCCTTTAGATTGTTGTAACTGCAGGGGCAAAGCCAGGGAGAAACTGGCCAAGATATATTTACAAGGACACAGTGGCCTCCGGTGACAGAATTTGCACCCGATTCACAACATTGCTGTCAATATAAATTTATGTCATGCTGTTCTTTAAGATTGGACCTTTGCAGACACCAGTATAGTTTTTAGCACAGTAGCACAACACCTGCACATATGCCTGCAAGGAATCTTGTACGTTTTTAGTGCAGAACATAGCCGAGCCTCAAATTGGTGCAGGCATGTAGCAAACAGCCAGCACTGTCTTAGCTTAAGACAAAAATAGAAACAGAAATAGCAACTGACAGTGCTCACTCTTGTCTTGAACCTGGAGGCAGATACACCAAAGAAATATGTAGGGAGAAGAGCTGCAGTGAAAGCCATATGGACTGCCAAAGCCCAGTGCTCCACAGCAGCCTTTCCCAACCTGGCACCCTCCAGATGTTTTGGACTACAACTCCCAACATTCCATGGCATTGGCCATTCTGCAAGGAGCCAATGGGAACTGAAGTTCAAAATATCTAAAGGGCACCAGGTAGGGGAAGACTGTTCCACAATATTAGCACCAAATGTGGGCCACATAAATTGCACATTGTATGGACTGGAAGATTGCCATTCTGTCTCTTGGGGGTTAGGGAGGCATTTTATCTAGTATCTGCAGCTTTAACTGTTGGAATGAAGAGGGAATTTCACCAGGTGCTGCACTGCATACAAATGACACCTGCTGAAATTCCCTTTTCTGTGTGACTGGAGCCCTGTCCTCCTTTTCATATGGTCAACCTAATGTAACATCCCTCCATATGAAAGCCACTGAAAGGAGTGATTGAGGGCAATGCTGAAGACCTCTTATACCATAGAGGAGGTGGTAAACCAAGGGGCAAGCTGGTCCAAACTCGCCCAGTGTCACAACTGGAAAATGGAGACCGTTTCAAGTAGTCATTGTGTGGCAGCTGTATTATGAGAAGAAGCTCTTAAGCGTTGTGCAAAACATACTAAAGGTGCAATCCTATACATGTTTCGATTGAAAAAAGTCCTACAACTCTCAGCATGCCCTAGCTAGCATGGCTGACTGGGGCATGCTGGGAGTTGCAGGCCTCCCCACCCCATCTAAACATGCATAGGAATGCATGCTAAACATAACAATACATTCAGAGGAATTATACATTCTGGGGCAAAGTCCTATTGACCTTGGATGAGGGCAAAGTCCTCTTCATTGACAGCTCTGTGAGGATATAAAGCTTCTGTTGTCCTTTCCGTTCCTTTCTTGGTTGACAGTGGTTTAGAGGATAACATCTGGAGCAATTCATCACATTGTAAGACTTTACCATATTTCCCCTCAGCCTCTGATACAAAATAAGAAAGAATTTTAAAACTTGTTGTGTTGGTCCAGATGTTTCCCTCATTACCTAATGCTATGGCTACAGGCACATAATGCTTCAGATTTCTCAAAAGAAGGATTATTACTTCTCAAGGAAAGATGCAAAGCATCTTTGCCCAGCCCAACAACTTGCTGTTTTATATTCCTGACATTGCTGTGAGGGAGATGGCGTAGACGTAGGCCAGGTCTACGCCAAGCAGGATGTAACACCATGAAAGCAGTTTGAAAACAGTATATGGAGTGTGTCATGAGCCTCAGCTAGACCAGGGGGTTGTTCTTCAATGATCTCGTGATTTTATGATTGCGAGATTGTTGCACTGGTGTACACATTGAACGCGACATCGCGGCCGCCATTTTTTTGTTTTAAAGAAGAAGGAGCACATGAGCACTCGTGCACAGACGGTAAGTCTTTTTTAAAAAATAATAATTTCCCCTGAGGAGCTCTGTGCCCCGTGTGCGGGTCCTGGCTCCTTGTGAGTAACCGCGAGGAGCCAGGACAAACCGCAACAACTGCGCACATGTTCCACGGTCTCTGGAACAGCCTGAGACCATGGAAAAAGTGGGCTCAAAGGCGAGGGCAAGATCCCAGGGCAAGGGTCCCCATCTTGGTATGGCCATGGGCTCCAGCAGTTGTCAGTGCACTTCAATACCATTATAAAGCAGTAGTGTAGATCCTACCTTAGAGAGGGAGAAGACAATTCCCCAGCCATGATTCCCTATGCAGTTCATGCTCTTTGTCTCAGAAGCCAGCACTGTCCAAATACTCTGCCCCCAAGTGTGAGACCATGGCTTCAAAGGGAGTTCAACCCCATCCAACACTGGCTCAATATGTAACGCTGAACAGGACAATATGTCCATCTTCTCTAGATTAAGTTTCAGTTTGTTTGTTCTCATCCAGTCTATTGGGTTGGATCCAGACTTTAGACATCAGTGGGACTTAAGTTAGTCATGTTTAACTTGTCCCAGTGATTTCAATGGGTCACTCTAAATGTTACTAAATCTGGATCCAATTCATTATAGGGACACCAAAAACTGCTTCCACTGCCTCTGTAGGGGCTGATGGACAAATAGACTTGTGCATTGTCGACATTCTGATAACAACACCCAAATATACAGGGAATCAGGGAGTTCATGTAGAAACAGTGGCACTATTCTTCCAGGAGGATATGTCTTCCAAGGTGGTGTTGAGAAATGGCTGTTCTTCCTAATTACTTTTTGCCTATAGCTGCCATGGGGCTCTATTTCTCATGCAGTTTAACATCCACATGAAACTGTTGTACTTTCCTCTGAAAAGCTGCATGGGGAATTATGATTATATTGTATTTATTTATTCAAAAAATTGTGGATATTTTTTTTAAAAAAAATTAACATATTTTTCAAAGCAGCACTATTTATAGCATTTATTAACCACTGCTCTCCTAACAATCAAAACAATATACAGCCATGCCTTCAATTAAAATTGTCACTGACAGAAATGATCAAGAATAGCACTGTTTTTCCCTTAGTGGTTGTGGTGGTACTATTGTGATGGTGCTTTTGTGATGTCAGTCACAGTGCTGCTCAGGACCAAATGAAAATGGCAGAGGTCTGATTGGAGTAATGGCTACTGAAGTCACAAAGGCCTTTTCTAGTGGCTTATCTAGCAACCATGCTGTGTACCTAGCCACAGGGATGGGTTACAGCTGATTGAGAAGGACAGGTAATGGGCAAAGGAATAAATCATAGTGCAAAGTCAGCTGGCAAGGTCAGGGATAGGGCCAGATTTCATATAACTATTTATCCCATGTGGTAATCACGCACACACACAATTTTGTAACATTATTGAACTTTTCTCCATTTAAGACAGGGGTGAGAAAGTTTGAGGGGGGAGCTCTGAAGGGGCACTTCTAACCTCTTGGAACTCCCCTATTATTATTATTATTATTATTATTATTATTATTAATTTATATAGCACCATCAGTGTACATGGTGTTGCCTATGGGTTCCTATGGGTTGCATTGCTTCCACTGCTGCGCAGAAAAAACTGGGTTAAAAAGGGTTTAAAGGGACAAATTTAGTTTGTTTTCAAATTGGCAGTTTTCAAACTGCCATTTTTTTGGGCCACTGGTGCAAATTTCAATGGCACAGCAGTAGAGGATCACATGCAGCTCACAGGCCATGTGTTGCCCACCCATTTAAAGCCTGTTGTGAAAGCTTCCAATTTCCTCAAAACAAACTGTTCCCTCCCCCCCATAAGCTTTCTGATGGTAGGAAGAGGCAGTTTAATAAGCTTCATTTCCTAGCCAAAATCTGCTCATTTATTAAACCAGAAAAAAAGAAAACAAAACGAAATCCTCAAATGTATTTTTGTTTGAGCCCACTCCATTAAGGTTCACTTTATGAACCACAGACAGGGAGATAGAAGTAGGAAGACGTCACAGCAGATAAGCTTCCAGATATAACCTCTTCTAATTTGATTTTGGTAGATAATCTCTTTGATCTTGGCTGAAATCCCATGCAATGCAGTATCTCTTTGGATTATAGATCACACCCATGGCTTCAGGAAAATGGAACTTTTTATGAAAAGGTAAAGTTCTTACTTCTCAAGAAGTAATTCAGAATAAAAAATATGGTCAGACAGAAGTAGGGATGTACAAAAATTCTGTTTGGGGGATGAAAACATGGATTTTTCTGGTCTGGCTATGAGGATTTTGTTCCATTTAGGATTTTGTTCCATGTTGACTTGATCTATTGTGAGTCGAACCAATATGTGGATTCAGGATGATGATGATGATGATGATTAGGCAATTTGCACATTTGGGTGTGTGTGTAAATCTTGAAATTTGTGCAAATGGTGGTGTATTTTTATTTTTAATTTAAATTGGTGATCTTGAGAAAGTGCTCATGATTGTAAGTCTGCCTGTCCACTACTTATTTATTTATTTATTTATTTATTACATTTCTATACCGCCCAATAGCCGGAGCTCTCTGGGCGGTTCATAAAACCCCCACAGAGGCATATTCTTGTCTTGTAAATATCCTTGTCGGTTTCATCCTCTCCCCAGGCTGCTTCATTTAGCCCAGCAGAGCTGTCAATTTCGTCCTCTATTTTGCATTGCATACTTCTTGTCACTAATTAGAATTAAATTGGATATATATTTTTCTTCTTCACTTGTTTGCCTTTGTATTGAGCAAATTAACAAAATTAAAAAACAAAAAAAATATAATGAATAAATTAATAAATAACAAGGGTTGTTTGGGTTCTTGTGATGTCTGTGTACTTAGTGAAGTCTGCATTACTATAATTCCCTAGCAGCCTGAGAGTTTTGTTTCCCTGAGGCATGGCGCTCACCCCTTGAATTTTGCCAGTCTAGCAGCTGCCCAGTCTGACTCTATAATGAACCCAGGCTGGATCTTTCTAAACTTTAAAATTTGTAAAATAAGTAAATAAAAATGCCTGGAGAATTGACAACACTGGGCCGATCTACACCAAGCAGGATATAACACTTTTAAAATGGTGTGAAAATGGTATATGTAATGTGTCCTGGGCCTGAACAGTTGTCATAACTCTTATAAACCGTTATAAGCAGTAGTGTAGATCCTGCCACTTTCACTTCAGATAGATCCTTGACTTAGAGTGACCATATGGAAAGGAGGACAGGGCTCCTGTATCTTTAACAGTTGCATAGAAAATGGAATTTCAGCAGGTGTCATTTGTATATATGGAGAACCTGGTGAAATTCCCTCTTCCTCACAACAGTTAAAGTGCAGGAGCTATACTAGAGTGACCAGATTTAAAAGAGGGCAGGGCACCTGCAGCTTTAACTGGTGTGATGAAGAGAAAATTTCACCAGGTTCTCCATATATACAAATGACACCTGCTGAAATTCCCTTTTCAATACAATTGCTAAAGATACAGGAGCCCTGTCCTCCTTTTCATAGGGTAACCCTACTTGACTCAGTGATCTGTGACCATTTGTCTTTGTGTCCTTCCCCTAAGTATCTGTCCTGCAAAGAAAGCAACAAGGGCCAGCACTTTCTGCAATGCATGCCCAAAAGAAGTGCGGCAATTTATTTAGAGAAAAGTCAATTAACTATCAAAGGAAGTCGAGTCAGGCACAGAGGGTTGGATCCAAATTTTGGCACATGCAATTAGGCTGGCAGAGGCAGACATCTGCACCCCCTCCTCCCCTTGTGTCCTGTTTGTATTCAAACAAACATCCTCTAGACAGTTCTAATTTTATGAAGGCATCTATCTGACTAATATGAAAGCTCACTTTGGGTGTAATCCTATGCATATTTAGATGGAAAAAGGTCCACAACTCCCTGCATTCCCCAGCCAGCAGGGTTGGCTGGAGTATGCTGGGACCTATATGAGGTTCTTCTGTCTAAACATGCATAAGATTGCACCCTTTATGCCAATGTTGTTGTTTTGTTCACCATAAATATAAGGGATTCAACTTTGGATAGAAAAGCGTCCTTCACAAATCAAAGTACTATCCTATCACAGCAGAAAGAAATCAAGTTTCAGGCCATTTAGACAAAGAAGATGTGGGACAGCTTTTGTAGTTTAGCTTGAAAGAGCTGGGCCACCAGCCAGAGAGGAGTAATGTGTTGGATGTCTGCTGACACTGGGCCAATTTGCAACTGCTCCCAGCACCTACTGCTCTCCCTGGACCTTAGGGGCCCTGGACTTTGACCTCAAGTTCCACTACCTCTACTTCGCTAATTTTTCAGTGGAAAAGTAGCGTGAAAGTAAAGTAGTGTGAAAATAAGTTGGTAAAGGGGCTTCGGAATAAACAGCATTTCTTAAACAGGGACCAGAAAAAGATAAAAAGAATTCATTATTTCTTATGCGATTATGGCTTGACCACTTCCTGCAAATATCGCGGCAAAGTTGTGATGAATTTGGGTGGAAGTGAGTTGAACGGCACAGCTAGGAAGGCCCTGTAGAATCAGGAGACTGTTCATGTTATGAGGAGCCATTTTTTCATCATGGCTTCAGAAGCTGAGGTGACGTTAGAGAGAGGCCTTTAAGTGACTTATCCCAGAATCTAATAAAGGGTTAAAAGGTGTTTAAAGCTAGGGATTTCTTAGCAACTCGCTTCAGCTTGGAGTGAGCATGCTGAGAATTTCTTTCCCCAGGAAAAGTATAAGCAATTCCAATTACACATTGTTATGACTCACTTTTCAGTCAGATCTTATTGCCAGCTCTATTATTTCCCAAACTATAAGTGGGCTTTTCTGGCTCAATAGAAATGCCACATTTGAATGTGTGCCTATTCACTAACTTCCAAATCTAATAAAAGTTTCTATTTAAAGGTCAAGGAAGCTATTCCTTTCCTAAAGCCCAGGAGTACACTTCAGATGGCTTCCCATTCAGTAGAGCTGACTCACATTTTACACTAACAACATCCTATCCAAGGTTTCCCTTATTCTGTCCCTTAATTGTTGCTGTTAGGGGTGTGCACGGACCCCCTGGTCCGCTTCTCTTCCAGATTCGCAACTTCCGGATTGGGTCCGCTCCGCTCCGCCTATGGTCCGCTCTGCTTCGCTGCAGAGCTCCGGATCCAGATCGGAGCTCCGCTTTCCCCCCCATAGACTTGCATTGAAATCCAAAAACACCTACAACTTTTTTTCTGTTAACATTAGAAACCTCAAACTTGGCACCATGATAGCTTATCCATGCATACACATGCATGCCAAGCCTCAAGTAAATCCAAGCATCCCCTGATTTCTGAAAATCTGACACCCCATTTTCAGAAATGGGATTTACTCTGACATTTTTACAGATAAAAACTTTGAAGTGGGCACCCTCACAGATGCCATCTAGATCCACATTCATGACAAGTTTCAAGCAAATCCTATCATCCTCTGATTTTTGGCGGGTTTTTCCCCTTTTAACTCACCACAATTCAAGTCCCATGCTAGAACTCCGTCAATTTTCACGTTAGAAACCTCAAATTAGGCACCATGATAGCTGATCCATGTATACACATGCATGCCAAGCCGCAAGCAAATCCAAGCCTCCCCTGATTATTGGGGGATTTTTGAAAATCTGACACCCCAGTATCTCAGGGATTTTTAAAGCTGCAGGCAGCTCAATGGGCTTTCTTTATTCATGGCCATTTCAAAGGAAATCCCAACATGCCATGAATTGAGGAGTAGATAAACCTAAATATGAATCTTCTTCCACACTTGAAAAATTTATTTGGAACTTCAAAAAGTCTAAGTGAGCGCAGGAAGGACTTATCCCCTGAGTCAAAGCAAGACACACACAAACCATCCCTGTGAGGCGGGCAGGGGAGGAGGGAAGGCAGGCAGGCAGGCAGCAGACATTTCTGGGGGCACAACGAAGTGAGCCAAGGATTGTTTCAAAGCCAGTAATGCAAACCATCCCTGTGAGGCGGGAGCAGCACAGAGAGATGCCTTTTCTTTTGCATCCCAGAACTAGGAGGCTAGGAGGATAAGAGTAATGCTTTGTGATCCTTGCTTCAGAGTTGATTGACTGCATTGTGATCACAGCCATTATTAAACAACAACAAAATAATAACGTTAATAATAGCAGTACTAATTAATATTAATAGCAATAATAACACCAACAACAACAATAAGGAGTTGAACCACAATGAAAGCCTGCCTGACTTCACTGAAGAGGAAAAGCCAGGAGAGCTTGGGCTATGGGGTGTATAAATATAAAATTTAATAAATAAATAAATAAATAAATAAACAAACAAAGGAGGGGTGGAATTAAAAGCAGCAGTGTTGCTGAATAAACAACAACAAGAATTTTTAAAAAAAGGCTATGTCTGTCTTTTACCGGTAAGAGGAAAGTGGATCTGCCCAGGGGGAGGGGGAACTATGCCAATTTGACTGGCCCTAAGTAAGTACCAGTCTTTAAGAAGCTACCTGACACTTCAACTCATGACAGGCAAAGCTTCTCGACTGGTTAACCTTTGGAGGGTTCTGATGACCCTCCAAGGACAGAAGTGTGTGCACTGGGCACGTCCACATGCCCTAGGGGACCTCACCCCCTTGCACCACATCTATTCAGTTGTTCACTAAGGTTAGTGTGGGTAGCAGTGCTGTGTTTCCTATCTGTTATTTATTTGCTTAGTGTATGATTTCAGGTTGTGTTTGTGCATTTGGTGGGGCTACTGTTTAAAAAAACACTGGGAAAAGTCCATTCAGAGACTAAGAAAGAAAAGTTTCCCAGTATCCCAAGTTACTAAGTATCCCATTTTGCTTATCCCCCCTCCAACTTTGGGATTGGAGGATGCTTCATCAGGTGATCATGATTGGGAGTTGAATCTGCTTCTCAGCACTTCAAAAAGGTACCTCTCTCGCTTTTTTACCCTATTTTTTGAAAAATTATAGCACGCAAACCGCAGCACGCAAAGTGCTGAAAATAGGCTCAAAATGACCCCCACCTACGACTCTCTAAGCACAGCGAGTTTCAAATAGATAGCTTGAAAAACAAAAAAGTTATCCACTAATCTTTTCTGCAATGCAATCCTATGGGCGAAAAAATCCAAAATGGCGGGTGGAGCGCGCCGTGAAAAGAGAAGCGATCCGCTTATGGTTGCTTCTCTTCACCATGCTTCTCCAGCCCCCCGATCCGCTTCTCCTCCACCTGTAGTGGAGGTGGATCACCCCAATCCGCTTCTGCTTCTCCGATCTGAGGAGAAGCTGATCACACCCCTAGTTGCTGTCATGTGAGCTCCGCCTTGCACCCCACTCCTCTTGAATTCTAGTTTTAACCAGGAGAATTTCTAAAAATAATTCTGGAATTGCAGCCTGTATGGTTAGCTTTCAGTTTCTTCCATTCGTTTGCGTCCCCTCACACCAACATGACGGAAGTGTATCGCCGCATTGATAAAACATTGCAAAAAAGATAAGAAAAGCCGCAGGAGCAGCACTCTCTTATGTGATCTTACATATCATTGCATCAAGATTCATTTTCTACAGTCTTTTATTAGTGTACATGAGTGTATGGCCATTTCTACACCTGCCTTTTTTCCTGGGATCATCCCGGGATCATCCCTGTGCATCCAAATGACACACAGGGGATCCCGGGAGCAGGCAGGGATGATCCCTCCATTTGCCAGGGATAATCCTTAGGTGTAGAAAGGGCCTAAGTGTACATTAGTAAAATACCACATTGAAAGAACTGTGACACAATCATGGCCATGGTTGTATCAAGATTGGATTTTGGGGGGGCACGTTTTATTAAAATGCACGTGCACATCAGGTGTGTGTGTGTGTGTGTGTGTGTGTGCGCGTGCGTAGATACGGTTGACCTGAACCAATTGAAAGCTGCAATAAACTGAGCAACAGTACTGAATCTATACAGAATTCTGAAATTAAGAAAAGAACAATGAATTCCTAAAGAATAGTTCCCACTTCATAAACAGCTAACTTGAAACACCAAAATACAGGGAGACATTTCAATGATGAACATTTCAGAAGCACTCCTGTATCTATACCACTTATTATTATCTATGTTGTACATAATACATACATGTTAGTCCTGTTTAGGTGATCAGTTTTTAAATTCTGTGCAAGAACACAGGAACATAGGAAACTGCCTTATATTGAATCAGACCCTTGGCCCATCCAGCCCAGTATTGTCAACACTGACTGGCAGCCGCTGTCCAGCATTTCAGGATGGATTGTTTCCTAGCCCTGTCTAGTGATGGTGGGGATTGAACCTGGGTCCTTCTGCATGAAAAGCAGATGCTCTACCCACTGAGCTATGGCTCAAGGAATGTAGAAGGAGCTGAGAATATATGTTTTAGCTCTACCCTTTCACTCTCAGGTCCCAACCTCACCATGTTCATGGGGCAGATCTGGAACTGAACATGTATGTACATTAAGTGCTTACTGGGACCAGGAACCATCCCAACACACTTTCATTATAGGCCTTCCTTGTCAACACAGTGAGATCAGGAGTGAGGGGGCAGGGCTGGGGCACCCACCACTGTACTCAATTTTAAAACTGAATGCCTGAATTCTGGGCTGTTGTGAATGGTGAATTGCCTTTTTGAAAGTTAGAGGATGTTCGCTATACAATGGAAGTCTTTTACTGCCATAACTGCTGTAAAACTAGGATAAGCAGATAAATAGGTGTTGTTTTCCTTGGTATTTTTTTTAACAATGAAAATATCCACAGATTTTTCATCAACTTCAAGATTGTAACAGAAACCAGCCCTGCAAGGAGGAGTTCAGCAATTTAAACAAATCCTTATTAACATACCAGGCATGAATGCAGTTTCTTGGAAGCTTATAAGAGACATCTGTCAAGTGTTGGTGGGGCAGGGTCAAATTCGAGAGGAATGAGACAATTGACATTGGTCACAATCCAGCTCCTGTTAAAACCCATGTGAATGTTGCCATAAATTATAATGGGAGTTTGATTGCACCCACTGATTTGCCATATGCCTTGCTTTTCCTTTATATAGCAAACTTGGAGGCAATCGGTTTGCTGCAACAAGCGTTCTGTTTTTGTGAGCTGGAGAGGAATTTCACTTTAATTATTGCAGCTAATAAATGAAATGCAATCAGGGGGAAAAAACCCCCAGTAGAAATAATGATAATGGAATGGTCGCATCCTTTTAGGTTCAAAAATACCCATTAAGTCAGGATGAAAATCTAAAAGGACAAAAAGTTTCCCTATTTTAATTGATGCTATGAAACTTTGTTTTCTTTCTACAGATGTACTATTTAGGCTGTATCCTGAATGTTCATTTAAGAATGACCTTAGCAACATATTTTAAGTAACTCTACTGTGACTAGCCATAATAGAACTTAATATAATGCTCAAGATGTACGTGTGGGGTATTTCAATTCATTTTTCAGTTGTCAAGCAAAAGAAAATATATCTTCAGGCTAAAAGAGTAAAATGACCCAATTATACCAGGGCCTAGTTGACAATTCCTGTGAGTCAAAACTAAAGCCACACAGCACTGAGACGGTAGTTGAGCAGTTGACTTACATGATAGTATTGCTGTCTCTTGGGGTTAGAGACCCTCTTTATGGGTAATAATATCAAATGAGGTATGAATGAGGTAGGGCAGGGGTGATTCACCTCTTTCAGCCCAAGGGCCAAATTCCATTTTGGAGAAGTGCTCAGGGGCCATATACTACTCGTGGGCCTGAAGGCAAAAGGAGTAGGTCAAAAGGGGTACGGCCAACAACAATGCCAACATCTTATATAAGATTACAGAGGTGTAAGACTTATTACTAGAGATCTAGCAGACCTCCCCCTCCCATCCCCTGGTGTAGACATGCCCAGAGAATCATACAATAGTAGAGTTCGAGGGGCCCCAAAAGGCCATTGCGTCCACCCTCTGCTGAATGTAGGAACCCATTCACCATGCACCTTGAATGCCTCTAGTGTGGGAGAGCCCGTGACTTTCCTAGGTAATTGGTTCCATTGTTGTACTGCTCTAACAGTCAGAAAGTTTTTCCTGATGTCCACCCGGAATCTGGCTTCCTGTGTCATGAGCCCTTTATTCCGTGTCCTGCACTCTGGGATGATCGAGACGACATCCTGGCCTTTTTCTGTGTGACAACCCTTCAAGTACTTGAAGAGTGCTACCATGTCTCTCCTCAGTCTTTTCTTCTCAAAGCTAAATATGCCCAGTTCTTTCAGTCGCTCCTCATTGAGCTTTGCTCATTGTTCTATAAAATGAGTCTACCTAGAAAATTCATAACATCTGTTGACTATTCAGAATCTCTTACATAGCTAAGACACTATTCATCCCTTCCAATCCACAATATCAATATCATTACATTTAAAATAATAGTTCTAAATGAAATGAACATCTGGACTATACAAATCAAAAACATCCCACTGATTTTGCATTTGCTCAGGAGCATTTGATTAGAACTTTTACAATGCATCGGCATTTGTAACCGTATGTCAAAATTCCCTAATGTATTTGGCATTAAATAAATAACCCTGAGACAAATTATTAATCACATTAATTTGTGTGGGAGCAGCACATAATATATGCTGAAAATTAAATGTCATGTGAAGTTGAATATTATTGATACAAATTTAACTTGCTTGAATATTAAACTTCAGCTTTGCTCTCAGTAATCATAATTCTTCTTTTCATTTGACATTTCCTAAGATAGACAACTCATGTTTCAAACAAATTCAGAGTGGAGTGACCTTATGTTTGAAACGCCAAAGCAAGCATTCTTGTGTTCAATTCTTCCTCCCCATCTCATCACTGTTAGGCACACTCTCTTGAGGTTTGATGTCATCATGCATTTCCTTGCCTCCCCATGTATGGCAGCGAATGAGATTGAGTGGGGGTAGAAAAGCATACAATGTGATGAGGTCACAGGTAAGTATGTCTAAATGTTATGGCACAGTGAGCCTGAAGAAGGAGAAAAAGGCCAATTTGATGAGAAAAGAGGCATAGCACAGGGCCCCCATGGCCACAGTGTGTGACCTGATTGCTTGGTGTTGATACAGCTGGCATCCAACTATTGTTGCTTGGATGGGTTGGCACCTGGTGATGTGGGTTCAGATAGCAATCTTGGTCTTCATGTCTAAAACATGATTGGAGTATTCCTTTCTTAGCTGGGCTGTTGCTGCCTGCCTGGTTCATCCCATTCCACTGAGCTCCTCACCCCCTGGGTTAGCTTTCCCAGAGTCACCTTGCTTCTGCTTCTTCTCATGCCCCAGGGCCTCCAAACTGGCTACCAACTGAGCACCTCCTTCTCCCAGCAGGTTCGTAGCTTGGGGGTTCTCCTAGAACCATCTTTGTCACTTGAGGCTCAGGTGGCCTCGGTGGCACGGAGTGCTTTCTACCAACTTCGGTTGGTGGCCCAGCTACGCCCCTATCTGGACAGGGATAACCTAGCTTCAGTTGTCCATACTCTGGTAACTTCCAAATTAGATTACTGCAATGCCCTCTACATGGGGCTGCCTTTGAAGACGGTCCGGAAGCTGCAGCTTGTGCAAAATGCGGCGGCCAGATTGATAGCTGGAACAGGGAGGTTTGAGCATGTAACACCGATTCTGGCCCGCTTGCATTGGCTGCCTATATGCTTCCGAGCCCAATTCAAGGTGCTGGTCTTAACCTATAAAGCCCTACATGGCTTGGGACCACAATACCTGATGGAACGCCTCTCCCGACATGAACCTACCCGTACACTGTGCTCAACATCTAAGGTCCTCCTCCGAGTGCCTACTCCAAGGGAAGCTCGGAGGATGGCAACAAGGGAGAGGGCCTTTTCAGTGGTGGCCCCCCGACTGTGGAATGATCTCCCCGATGAGGCTCGCCTGGCGCCAACATTGTTATCTTTTCGGCGCCAGGTCAAGACTTTTCTCTTCTCCCAGGCATTTTTAACAGCATTTTAACAGCATTTAACAACGTTAAGTTTGTTTTTAATGGACCCCACAATTGTTGTTTTTATATGGATACTGTTGTTTTTATACTGTTTTTTATGTGTGTGTGTGTGTGTGTGTGTTTTTAAATTGTATACTTTTAATGTTTACTATTTTTAAATGTTGTAAACCGCCCAGAGAGCTTCGGCTGTGGGGCGGTATATAAATGTAATTAAATAAATAATAATAAATAAAATAAATCATCCTCATCAGATGAAGATGAGAGAACTGTGGTGGGATGCTTATTGGCACGGGACTTTCCTTTCTTTGAAGACAGGTGCCTGGACTTACTGGCCTTCTTAGGGGCCATGTGTACAACTGGCCTAAATTTATTGCCTGCTGTGCAAGACTCCCCTGTGGGGTGTAGATCATCCCCTGCTGCAGAAAAGAAAAAAGATCTCACTTCTGTTGCTACAAAAGATGTCATTAGAGTGTAGGATACTGAGCTTTCTAGGCATTTGGTGTATAAAATGTTCTGTGTGCAAAGCAGCGCAGGAAGTTCTAGACCGCAAGAGGTACAGTGTGTAAACATTTTGGATGCTCCCATCCTTAATACCTCTAAATGACTGCTAATGTATTTACCTGTAGTGGTGGTACATCTTGAATGGTGTAGCTTCCTTAGAATAGTGTCTCAGAAATCAGAAAGACATTTTGCAATTTCAGAAGCTCTCTTTCTTTAAATGCCAGGGGTTTGCTACTGATGGTTTAATTACATTAAAGATCAGCAAGTGTAAATGACAAGTTTCATGCCTTGCCTGACCCTATATCTTTGCTTAACCAGTCTTCCAGGAGAAAATGGAGATTCTAAAGTCAATGGTTTGGATCCAGATTTTGCCTTCCATGAAAGGAAGGGATCTTTTACGAAAGAAAGGGCTCCACTCAAGGAAGGTCACTCCAACTGATTTTTGGGGACCTGCCCTCTCCATCTCCTACAGCTCACCCCATTCAGCACGGTCTCCTGACTCCGTGTAGCATTTTTAGGGGGCTGGGGATGTTTCCATGGGAAGGAAGAGGCAAGGAAGTCCAGTTCTGCTGGCATAGTTGATCCAACTTAAATCTGGATCCAACCCATCTTAATTTCCACCATCTTAATTCCCAAGCATGCTTATCAGCTTTAACTTAGCATTGCAGAAGGATAGTATATTTGGGGTGGGGCCCTGCACCTCTTGAGGGGGATGAAGAAGGCAGCAGCAGCAGTCACCTATGGGTTCTCCTGGACCATGGGACCCCACATTTGCCTGATCATGGTGTGTGCTGATATTGGGCCTCTTGTGTGTCCGGCCCATCCCTAGTGCCATTCAGCCATAGATAGACAGACAGACAGACAGGAATATTGCCCTTCAATTCAGTGGAATGTGGATTCCTTGCTGTTTTGGAAAATGAATCTGGAGCTTTCACATGTTTTTCATAAATACATTGATAAACTCTCAAAAATCACACGTGATGAAATCATGAGAATTTGTATCCTTAACGATATGAAATCTGGAGTAATGTCCTTGACACCCTTGGGGTTACAATGACCAGTGTCTGAGAATACCCAGACACTCTCCAGTAATAGTCCAGTAATCTTAACTCTCTAGTTCTGACGTCTTTCTGTAGCTGAACTGTCAATTTATTTTTGTTCTCCTTTATTAAATCAAATATAAGTAATATTGTATTACATCCTAAAATATTATTATAGAATATTAAATATTATAGGATATTTAATAAATGATGGGGTCTTGAGTATAGATTTTTAATCTTAAAATGGGATAAATGATTAATAAGCCCCAATATTATCAATCATAAATATTAATATTACTTCTCATTTTAAAAGTAAACAAAAACAGCTGCATGGGAGAAACCAGGAGGGAAGAAATTATTTTATTGTTTTGGCATCTGGAAAGATTGGCCGACAAAATTGTACTGATTGATAAGGAAAACAGTGTGGCTCATTTCAGCTTTCTTCTGAATTAAGCAATTCTCGAAAAGTGATATGTTGCTAGCAGGGCTGTCAGTCAAATGGATGATGTGTGTCATGCAAAGGCAGGGGCTCAGCCGCTGCTGGGATGACCACCCTCTCTTTCCAGTGTCAGCTGAGAGGCTTGGTGTGGTGTGTGCCACCTCCATGGGGGCAATATGTACCATACAAAGCCAGGGACTTGATAGGTGCTGGGGTGGGGGTTGCTTCCCCAGTGTCTGCCAAGTGGCTTTGTGCCATGTGTGCCATGCAAAGCCAGGGACTCAGAAGGCTGAACATGGAGAAAAGCAAAATGATTGTTGGTAGGGATGACATTATTGGATGTGGCCATACCCACTGACATCATCTGGTCTACAGAGGACCTGGTGGTAGTGGGGAATTCAGGCCTCCACCTGTTTGTGGAACTGTACCCCTGATATATCATCATAAATGCAATACCAAATTAGTAACAGACACGTTTGGAGGAAAAGAATAACATGAAGCATAACATGGCATACACCCCAAAACCTGCCTAAGAATTAGAGAAGAAATCTCCCCAGACCAGATTCCATTCCTTCAATATTTTCAGATTCACAGCTGCCTGCAGAAAGAGATTGGACTGTTACCACAAATCTCTAAAAAGAATAGCCATTGCTGGGAGCAAAAATAATCAATGCTGAATAGTAAAACTGCCTCTATCTCTCACTGGGAGACTGACATAGGGATCAGGTTGACAGATGAGGAATAATTAGATGTCTGGGATTCTTTCGAAAGTTTCTTTCTCTTTGCACAAGATACAGACAGCATATATTATGAGTTGTGTCATAATGCTAACTTACACCTCAAATAATTGGACATATATATCAAACAGGTTCCTGGCTGTGTTGCACTGGTTGTTAATAGAAGGGGAAATATTTACACATCCGGCTAGAACGATTATTATCACAATGTTTTTGATCTGAAATACTAGCAGAAATTAGAAATTGTTCACTGAATCTGACACCTAAGACAGGCAGGGAAACTGGTTTTTTTTAAATAAATAAATAAATCTGTACATTACATTTTTAGTGCTTGCTTGAGACATATCCGTGATAAGAGATGATGGAGAAGAGTTTTTCTCTGTTACTCCAGAGGGTTGGACTAAGGAATCAATAGAGGCTTCTTTTCTTTATTTTACCCTGCTCACATGTGGCTGGGGAAAATTTAGGATGAAAACAGATGGTGGAGGGTTTAACACCCCTCCCCCAGAGCATCATGTTCCCAATCCAAATCAGGGTCCTGCACGCTTACATGAAGGTAAATCAAACTCTTTTGCATAGCTCCACTCTGGGTTCTTCTACACCAAGCAAGATATTGCACAATGAAAGTGGTATGAAAGCGGTATATAAAAGGCAGGTGCCACACGACTGCTTTATAGCAGTACTGAAGTGCACTGACCACTGTTGGGGCCCATTGACACATTCCATATACCGCTTTCATACCGCTTTCATAGTGTTATATCCTGCTTGGTGTAGATGTTTCATGGGCCCCAACAGTGGTCAGTGCACTTCAGTACCACTATAAAGCAGTAGTGTAGATCCTGCAGTGCCCTTCAATACCTCTATAAAGCAGTAGTGGGGCTCCTGCATTTTATATACCACTTTCATTTATCTGGTTGAGCTTTTATATTTTATTTTATATTATGGTTTTATACTGTTGTTTTATACTTTGAATGGTTTTAATTTTTGTGAACTGCCCAGAGAGCTCTGGCTATTGGGCAATATAGAAAAGTAATAAATAAATAAATTGTGCAATATCCTGCTTGGTGTAGATGAGCCCATTGTCTGCCTCCCACTCCTTCCACTTATTTTTCTGTAGCAAAATAGACCCCTTTTAATCTGACTTTTTAAAAAAATATGGGAATGTGCTGCGATCTCCTGTTGTGTGATAAAAACAGCCTCTGAATGGGCCACGTGGTCTTTGTTTACTTCCTCTTTCCCCTCCAGGAAGAATGAGGAAGTGTGGAGAAGTGACGGAAAGGAAACATGATTTTTCCCTGTGTGAGTCTGCTGTCCAGGTGCTGTAGATGGGCAACCTGAAAGCCCAGGATTTCCTTCTGATAGTTATCTTGAAATTGGACATGGACTGAACAGCCATTCAAACAGAGGACACATTTAAAATAGAAGATGGTCCTCTGGCCACCCTTCAAATAGAGGACTGTCTTCAGTAAAAGAAGGCACATGGCTACCTTACCAGACATGCATTTCTCTTAAGATATGAGAAGAGTATAATTTGTAATCAGTTAGGTATGGATTGGAACAGTCCTGAAACTGCTCCCCTGGATTGGGTGTCTGTAGAGATGTAAAATTCCCAGAAATGTTGAAGCCATTGGGGGGAAAAACATTTTCCCATTTTTTTTCAGGAAAAAATGGAAATTTTCAGAAAACTTTTAATAAATGCAGTATTAGCACTTTTTTTTACAGATTGAAAGTCACTTTGTTACTTTAGGAACATAAAATGTAATTATGTATTCATGTACTAGCTGGTTTGGCATAAAATTATCACATTTGGTATATTTAAAGTACAGTAGAATTATTACAAATTGAATTCATTTTTTATTTTATTTTTGTAACAAATGGAGCTACAAGCTTCTGAATTATAAGGAACACCTGAGCTGTAAGGAACCTCTTTGTTTTTGCCAGTTTATGAGGAGCAGGCAAAAAACAATTAAAAACAATCAGAAGAAACCACCAACATTAGTAACAAAGAAAATTATTTATGTATTAATAACTAGATCTCTATCAGTTTAGATGATAGGAGCCATAGTAGTGGAGCCTGTTAAGACCCATCTGTAAATTGTACCAAAAAATATATGTGAATTTTCATATGAACTTTAATTTTTTTTAAAAAAAAATTGGGATGAACTGAATTTAAGACTGCAGAAATTCTCAAAATTCAAGATGATCCAAATTTAAGATTGGGAATATGTGACATATTTCTGCAGTTGACAGATTTGTCTATCTGTAGTAGCAGTGCTGAGAATTACCTGAAATCTTGGAGAGCCACTATCAGACTAAATAGTATTTGGCTAGATAGACTGATGAACTGACAGTATATGGCAGCTACTTATGCTGAAGATAAGAGTCCATAATTTATTTGGGAATTGTTTCCTAACCTAGGGTAGGCAATTTGGGGCCTTCAAGATCTTTTGAACTTCAACTCCCATTATCCCTGTTCATTGGCCATGCTGACTGGGCCTTATGGGAGTTGTAGCCCAAAATATCTGTATGGCCTCTGGATCCCAGCCCCTGAGTAATGTAGTTCTTTCAGTCCCCACCCATGGTGTGTCCAATCAGTATTTTTCAAAAATGTTTGTTCATGGGTAATGAATCTATTTTACAACAGGAAAGAAACGGAGTAATTGCATACTTTTTGCAAGAAAAACTGCTACATTTAGCTCTTGCATTACATTTTTTTTAGAAACTACAGAGAGTGCTGTTCTGGAAAGGCAATTTACACTTCAAATCAGGCTAAGAAATTATAATTGCCTCTAGGATTCATAGTTCAAAGGAAATAACAGAGGAAGAGGTGGGGGGATGGAATCATGGCTACATCTCAAAATAACTACTCCTGCAATGTTGGTAACATTATGAAACCAAGAACAAAATTTATGTCCGAGGGCCTTGTGCAAAATTAAAGATACTGAGCTGGCCAAACTAGGGCACATTTTTAAAAAACAAATATCTACATAAATGAGTAATTGGGCTCCATTTAGAAAACTTTCTGGTTGGGGAAACCTCTGTTTTGTTTCAGTAGGATTTGACAGGGTACAAGCAGCCCACAATGGAACTGATGTGGATTCCTTCAGTCAGATTTATGACATAAGTCTAACATAACCCTGCATAAGAAATTAAATTCAGCCATATCTATTTCAATCATCTAATTTGAATTTTTAAACTTTGGCCAGGTCATACATAAAATGTGCTTTTTTCTACTCAGAAGCAAAACCATGTTATCAGCATCCCTAAGTAAATATTAGGAAGAATGTGAAATACAGGCTGACATTTAAGCCTTGGACTACAAAAATAAATATTTCTGATCACAAAGCTAGGAAGCAACACAAGTTGGTGTACAAAGTACACACATACAACTCTCACTAAACACAGGAGCTCGTAAATCACATGGGTAAAATAACATTTATTCCTGGCCTTGTCTCCTTCCCTCTGTACAAATTCCTGCAAATAAATTACAATTGGATTTGCTTGGATTAATCTAAAAAAAGAATGGGTAACTAAAATAGTGCAAACAGCTTTCATGTTTCAGCCTAAAGCAGTGACTAAGAATAACTCATCCCAAAGCCATAAATTTTGGCCTACCTTGCAAAAAGAAAGGAAAAAAGAAAGGAAAAAAGAAGAATGTTAGACTTGGTGCCAACAATGGCTAAAAATGTTTTACGAATTGCAATGGTACACGTCTGCCAATCTTGTCTGCCTCTCCAATCTGTTCTGCAGAGTTACTTATAAGTCTAGCATGCAGGTGAGTCACAGCACACTATGTCTTTCGTCTTTCCTGATCAAACTCTCATCTTTAACTCATGTCATCTTTAACCAAAATGGGATTGAAACAAAAAAAGTGTTGACAGATTAACTAATATTTCTCTTCTCTCTGTTTTCTTTTTATATATCTTCCTTCCATCCCCTTCTCCTTCTAAAAGATAGTTGTAGCACCATTGGTGAAATTTACCATAAGTAGGGTTGCAACCCACCAGAAGAAGTCTTACTGATCCAGTTGAAACAAGCCATATGTTAGCATGGGGAAAGCTCAAAATAAATGCATTTCACCCCACCTTGGAGCACAAGAAAATTTCTGCCAGTCGACTTCCCATTCTGCTGATGGAAGGGGAGGTTCACAATGTCCTATGACCCTTGGAATAGCCTCCCAAGGACCATAGGATCACAGCCTTAAATAAACACCCTGACTCCTTTCTTAAGCATCTGCCATTAAAGGGGGAAAGTGTTGTTATAGCCAAAACAGTATTTATTTATTTATTTTATTTATTACATTTTTATACCGCCCAATAGCCGAAGCAGTAGGATGCCCTGGTGTCCTACTTTACAGAAAACAGTCCCTATCTGAAGATGTCCTGTATGTGATGGATTGTCTACTCCAAGTCTGGTTTAAAATGACAGAGTCATAAGGAAGGAGACAAGGGGTCTTGAAGTTGTCCACCAGCATAAATTAGTACGTGGACAGCAGACTGAGCAGGCACACAATGTGAACTGGTCACTCTCCACCACTATGGTGAGAGGCATTCAATTTCTATTTATAGTTATTAGTTTTAACCCCATATATATATATATATATATATATATATATATATATATATATATATATTTGCATATGCAAATATCATCAAAATTGGTGCCCTCTTTTGTCCACTTTTTGGGTGATACAATTCCTCTTTTTTGGCAATGCTTAAGTGGCCACTCTACAAAACAGCCCATTCACATGCATCCCAAATGAAAGTATTTTTTTCAGACATGATCCAACACCTGTAGTACAATAATAATTAGCATTAAACATTTTACTTCTGAAATTCATGAAATTACAGGACTTACGTGTATACCACAATGACTTAAAAATGCTACTGCTTACATAACAATGTATATGACAAAAATAAATTAATCTGTAGGACTGTTTTGCCTGGAGTCAATAAAGGGCATCCAATTTTGAATAAAGCCATTGCGTACTTGACTTTCTGTGTTCTTATATATTTTGATAATTTTCACTTACCTGCATTTCTACTCTGATATTGCTGGACCTGATTGCCCTCTCCAATGTCTAAGTGCAGCTTCTCCTAGCAGTTGTAAATGAAATTGTTTCTTGATTATTATTTTGGTGCTTTTTTCATATAATGTAATAATTCAAAGGAAGTGATTAAGTAGGAACTTTAAGTACATCACTTTGGAGCCTCCCCAAAGCCTCAGGCCACCTCCCCCAAAGAGAAAAAAAAGATGTGGGGGCTAAGGTTTGCGAGCTCAGTTGTCTAAGTTAATATTCTGTGTCTAGATTCCTCTAGCAATAGAACAACAGCTTCCAGGAGCAGAGAGCGAGCAAGCGAACGAGCAAGGAAACCAGTGAGTCTCAGGCAGGCAAAGTCTCCTCTGCATGCTCCCCTATTTCCAAATTGGGAGGGTGAGTGGTTCATTAAGGAGGTTCTCTGCTGTCATCTCCAGTTGAGAGGGCTTTCCCCAGCTATGGCCATGCCTCCTGATGTCATCTGGACTATGAAGGGTTGGTAGTGGGGCCATTTGGTCCACAACTCAAATAAGCTTCCACACTCCTACATTGAGACAGGTGAGCCAAAATACCATCTGCTTGCCTAATGCCTCCTCTTCCTTTGTAACGTCTAATAGAACATCAAATGATGGCATCACGGCATTCTGTGGGAAGGCAAAGGAATGTGGAACGTCCTGACATCACAATACAAGGTAAATTCTGCTAGATCAGCCTTTCCCGACCTAGTATTTTGGATTACAACTCCCAGCGTTCCTCACCATTGGCCATGCTTGCTGGAGCTGATGGGACTTAAAGTCCAAAACATCTGGTAGGCACCAGTTTGGGGAAGTCTATACTTGATGCCATAGAGGAGGAGTGGGAACTAGACGCGAGGTTAACATTTTTGGCAGCAACCAAGCATTTACTGCATACTATGTCCAAAAGCTTCCATGGAGAGAGAGGGAGAGGGAGAGGGAGAGGAAGAGGGAGAGGGAGAGGTTGAGGGAGAGGGAAGGAGGGAGAGAGAGAGAGAGAGAGAGAGAGAGAGAGAGACTTTCATAAAAAGTATCTCTCATGTACATTCTAAAGTGGATACAAGAGGACTGTACAACATGCTCTGAACATTGAGTTGGTTCTCAGATTGTGGGAACCATGAGTTTCAAGCCAAACCATCTCCGATCGCAATAAGAAAATCAGGGTGCTTTTGTTGAACAATTGTTTCTTCTTTGTACTAAATCAAGGGTACATCTAGACAACAACAGTAAAGTGCCTAGGCTTAGCTACAGGCAAAGCCTCACACAGGCATCGAGGTTGCTTAGGTACTGCAGTGCAATGTGAGATGGCACCACTTCATATATGACACCTTTGCCACAAAGCTTTCCTGTCAATCTCCTAAATGGAGTGTGGCTTTAATTAATTAATTAATTAATTAATTAATTTTTAAATAGAAAATAATGACATTTTATGATTGCTTCAGTGATTTCACCTACCTCCTCCAGCATGAAGGAAAAGAAATTCCAAATTCTGACACACGAGAAACACTTGTTCCTCCCCTGCATTTTTAAAAATAGATAAACAGGATGAACCATGAAAGAGCAGAGGGGAGATTTCCGCTTCAGTGCCAAGCCTTTGTCCTGTTTTACCTCCTGTTATCCAAGTTGCGGATGCAAGAAGGGCTCTATTTATGTTCCCTGTTATTAGACTTATAATTGTCTTGGCTTTCATATCTGATGTAAATGAAACCATCTTTGAAGTAGAAAATGACTGTTGGGTGAATCAGATTTGCCGAGTGACCATATGAAAAGGAGGACAAGGCTCCTGTATCTTTAACAGTTGTGATGAAGAGGGAATTTCAGCAGGTGTCACTGGTATGCATGCAGCGCCTGGTGAAACCCCCTCTTCAACACAACAGTTAAAGCTTCAGGAGCCCTGCCCTCTTTTGTATCTGGTCATGCTAGGCAGGGCTCCTGCAGCTTTAACACCCACTCGTGGATAGGGATAGCCTTGCCATGGTCATTCATGCACTCTTAACCTCACGATTAGACAACTGTAATGCGTTCTATGTGGGGCTACCCATGTATGTGGTTTGGAAGCTGCAGCTTGTGCAGAACGCAGTAGCTAGGGTGCTCACTGGGACACCTAGCTCCGACCACATAAAACCAGTGTTAAAAGAGCTGCACTGGCTGCCTGTTAGCTACCAAGCCGTGTACAAGGTCATGCTATTATCTTACAAAGCCCTAAACAACTTGGGACCAGGATACCTAGCAGACCGCCCTATCATTACGATCTTCAGAGGCGGCTCTACTGGTCATTCCAAGACCAAAAGAATGTCGTCATGAAGAACCTCAACAGCAGGCCTTCTCTGTAGTGGCACCTACCCTCTGGAAAAGCTGCCCTCATGCAGTTCGGGAGTCGGAAAACGTAGTATCATTTAAATGCCTCCTAAAAACATCTCTCTTTAAATAAGCCTTCCCTGGACTGTAACTTATTATGGTTTTATGTGATTTTAAAGTTTTAAATTGGATTTTATGGTTTTGGTTGTAAACTGCACAGAGAGCCTAGGCTGTTGGGCTGTGTAAATATGTAATAAATAAATAAATAAATAAATTGTTGTGATGGAGAGGGAATTTCCCCGTGCTGCATGCATACAAATACTTTGCATTACAACAGGGTCACAACTATATATTGTTGCTGGAAAAATCCTCTCCCGCCCCCACCCTCCGTGGCACCATTGTCCCTGCTCATCAAAAAGCCCCTGGCACTTTGATCCTATGAGCTCTGGTTCCACTACTACACCGGATTAGATTTTGCCAATTGCTCACTACAACATGCTCTCCCCCCCCCATACTGTTGTATCAAGTATGTTAGTATAACTCAAGTCCCATTCATTTCAGTAGATTTACTAAGACTAACATTGGATACAATCCATAATATCTATTTTCTTTAACTGCCTTATTGGCTACATAGAAGAAAATACTTCCCAAACTGTTTTTAAATACATATTCAACAACGTCGGTAAATTGTTTCAGTCTGGTGAGCACCTAATTTGATTTTCATTACACAGTGCTTCAAAAACAACAACATAACTAAGACGTTTTTTTTTCTAAAGTGCTCTTGATATTTACACTGGAATATCTGGAAAACGAAGCTTTTGCCAACCCAGGGGAATACAATGTTTTCTATTATGCAAATGTCGAGAATATTTTGCAATTGCCCAACTTTCTTCTCAGAATAAATCCTTTCTTCATTATTCATGTTTGCTTTTCTTGCATTTGGAAACAGTTGGGGCTGCAAAGTGCTGGACCAGTCTCCTCCAGCCTCCAGATGTGTTGGTTTGAAAATCCCATCACTGATCCCATCATCTGGAGGATACCAAGCTGGGAAAGGCTGAACAAGACCAAATGAGGGCATAATCCATCCTCAGTTAACCATTGCAAGTCCAAATGATTTGTGCTCAAACCATTTGCTTGAGAGTAATCCCATTGAGGGCTTCAGTACATGCTATATTCACATGTGTATATTTAAACATCTGCTTTTAATGAGGTAAGGGCACTTTGAGAGGCTCTGGTTTTAAGCAGAGAAATGGCAGTGGGAGGGAATGTTAAGCATTTCCAAGCCTGCTTTCACCCCACCCCAGCTCCAAATCGTCTCTGTCAACTGCTCCCCGCCCCCATGCAAGGGTGTAAACGTGTATATGAAGGGGAAATATGTGCCTGCAATCCTACCGGGGGGGGGCAACTAGGGGGTATTTGGAGCTGAAAGACAGTGCCCCCCTTTCTCCACATCTCAACTTATATCACCTTTAACAATTCCACAGAGGCAGGTCACTTATTATGTTCTCATGTCCACAGTTTCTTGACTATAGCATCCAATTTAATATGATTTATATGTAAGAATGAGTTGTCCTAGACTAATTTCCACTGATAAAAGCTTCCATATCAAGCATCCAATAAAATACTGCAGAAAGAGTTGACACATTTAGCTGAGGGTTATATATGGGAACAAGATCTGCATATCAATCAGCCTTTCCCAAACTGGTGTCCTCCAGATGCACTGAACTGCATTTGCAGCTAGTAGCCATGCTAGCCGGGAATGATGGGAGTTGCAGTCCAACACATCTGGAGGACATCACTAGTTCAAGGAAGGCTGCTGTAGATTACGTGCTTATTAGGTTGACATAGGATTATAAACAGTTCAGGATTTTTTTACACACTGTGCCAGGTTTTCCTTTTGGTTCCTCCCCCACCCCCGCAAAAGGAGACTAATTCTTGGAAGAAATTGTGAATTTCAGGAATTGCTCAGACACATGGCTTAATCTAGGGCTGTAGGGAAAACACTGCATTGGAGAACTAAAAAAAACACCAGTGTATTTTCTCCACTCCAGTTTATCCAGTCCCAGTGTTCTTAGAATTTGGTTTCAGGCTTGAATCATGTTTTCTGTCTCTTCTAAAAGGTTATTAACCTTAACCTCTGGTTCAAATTATTCAGTGTTGCCTAATATCCAGTCCCTGGGAGCACTCAAACGAATGTTTAGGCTCAACAGAATTGCGGACAGCCGATATTGTATGGACAAATGTCTTTTATTACTTTGAATTACCACCCTTAATGTCATTGGTTGATATGACTCAGAGGTGAAGAACAATTGTGCATCAGCTGTCTTTATTACATACCCAACAGCCTAAATCCAAATACTGTACATATTTATTTAGGAGTAGGTTCAACATGTTCAATGGGTCTTTTTCCCCTGACATGTGCTCAGAGGATTGCAGCCTAACAGCTATACTCAAAAGTAAGTTTCAATGGAAGTTAGTCTCTAGTATAGCCTTCCCCAACCTGGCTATGCTGTCAGGAAATGATGGGACTTGTAATCCAATATACTTGGAGGGCACCAAGTTGGGGAAGGCTGCTTTTGTAAGTGGAAGCTATGGTTGTAACTGAATACCCAGGAGTAAGCCTCATTGAACTCCATAAGCCTTACTTCTGAATAAAATCCATAGGATCAAGTTGCTAAACCTTTAAATTATGGGCACCATCTAGTCAAAGTTAGTAATATATTCATTAAAAAACCCTACGGTTTACAAAACAATGTTAAGGCTCTGTAACTTTCAACCAAGCACGAAAACACAGAGACGTTGGGAGTTAAGGCTCACCAGCCTTAACGCCACATCCTCCCTAAGGAGGCAGAAAGTGCAAGTGAAATTCTCATACTTCCAAAGCAGATAGACCATGAGGACAGGATGGAGAATATGATATGCAGAGGTGACTGTGGGGTTGTGGGAAACTGATGCTGAGTAACTTAGGGCCACCTACTTTTTTTTTTTTTTAGAGTAACTCATTTCAAACCACCATAGGCTCTCACCCTGAGCAGAAGAAGCAGTCGTAACACTCACACAAACAAACAGGGAGAAAGAGAGAAAATGAAGAAAACAAAAATGGGAGGTGCCCTCACCCTCATGGCTAGGGTGACCATATGACCGGATTTGCCCGGATTTGCCCGGGTTTTTGATGGCAAATCCGGGAGAGGGAGGGGATATCCGGATTTTTCTGGCAAAGAGCAGCTCTAATGGGAATTAACAAAAATCCTTATAACTCCATCATTTTTTAAGGTAAAGACATGAAACTTGGCACAATAGTAGCTCTTAGGAAGGGCTTTAGTCATACCAAATTCGAAACAACTCTGTCTATCCATTGATTTTTTAGGAATTTTTTAAAAATTGAGGTTTTAAAATTATTATTTTTAAAATCGTCATTTTTAAAGATAAAGAGATGAAACTTTGCACCATGAAAGAATTTAGGTAGAACTTTAGCCACACCAAATTTGAAACAGATCCGTTCATCCATTGATTTTTTTAGGAATTTTTTAAAAATTGAGGTTTTAAAATTATTATTTTTAAAATCGTCATTTTTAAAGTTAAAGAGATGAAACTTTGTACCATGATAGGATTTAGGTAGAGCTTTAGCCATACCAAATTTGAAACAGATCTGGGGGCAGTAGCAAACCCTGTTAACAACAACAGCAGCTTGCAATGAGTGAAGATACTGTCAGAAAATATATTTGAGGGAAGGGGAGAATGCAACACAGAGAGTATAGCAAAAGCTTTAAAGAACAGCAAAACCTACAAAAGTAGGAGTGAGTGAAGTTAATTTCAGATACATTGAATCTCTCACTTGTTCTTTATTTCAGTGATTTTAACCTTAAGATGTTATGTAGAACAGATTTGTCTTAAATGCATACTGTAAAATCAGACATGTGACCAGACATTTGGGTGGGCACGCCCCCTTGGTACTGGACACGCCCCCTTGGGGGCAACCATGTTGTCCTCCTTTTTGGTTTCCAAAATATGGTCACCCTACTCATGGCATTCCAAAGGGGAAAACCAAAGGGGTGCACCCCCTTTTTGCCTCCTTCAAGGACACACATGCCAGGACAGCCCACCACAGTGAGGCCACTGTTATTTGCCTCTGGGCCTGAGATTGTCCAACACCTGAGAGATAGCCTGGTGAGCTGTATCTTCCACCAGGTGTTTTCGTTCAATACACTTGGTGAGAGTTCCACCACCAAGGTGGAATGTTGTTAATGTTGTTTTGTAAACCATAGGCTTTTTGTTTAATGAATTTCATGGCTTTGTATAACGGATGACTGGATATTATACAGTTGACAACTAAGCCAGTGTCAGCAAAGATGTTACACCATGTTGCCATCCAATATAAAATCAAAGCAAGTGTTATGTGCTGAACCCACTTTTCAAATTAATAAATGAGCCCCAGTAGTTAAGCTCTGATGATACTCATTTGAACTTTTCAATAGCCAGTGTTGAGAGATAAAAGCTTTTTATCACTGCCTCATGAAAAGGAAGCATATCATGTTTTGTGTCTGTATTTGGAGACAACTTGAAAAATTGTTCTACTGGAATTAAAAATCCCTGATTAATTCTAGAAGCACACAAGATGATACGGGAAAATATTCTACATTAGAATAAATTACAGTTTACTATGTTATTATAGCTCATTTTATATTATTATTTTCCTGTTTGGATCTCAAAGTAGCAGATTGTGGTCAAGTTTGTGGTCAAGTTTCAAGCCTGCACAGGCTGCATTTCCATCCATAGATATTTACTTAAAAGTAAGACCCATTGAATTTCCTTGGTTCTTGAAAGGCAACATACTTTCTTTTAGATTTGCATATCTCAGCACTCTATGTGTGCTTTGTATGCCTTTTCTTTCTGTCTCTATAGTTTCCTGCAAGACACAGCCAGGGAAGGCCAGTAAATTAAACCCAGGGTTGGAGGATGGGATTCCACCAAGTTCAGCTGAGAGTAGTTGCTGTAGAACATGGACCTGCCAGGAGTGGTGTGGCCAGGTTTCTGGCAGACCTAGCCTAGCAACTTTGTGGCCAGTTAGCCCCTCCGTTTGGTAGCCTACAGGAGCACCTGCCTCATAAAGCAAATGGACACATGAGAACTGTTATTATGATCTGCCACTTTGTTTGTCTTTAGTAGTTTGTAGTCCAGACCTCTTCAGAAGGTCTCAGAAGCTCTTTAAAAGGATTCAAAGTTGCACTTAAAACTTACACCAGCCCAAACTAGTTAAATGAAGTGTTTGCAGCTTTCAATTTCATAGCAGTACGGTTCAAACTCTTAGATAAAAAGGAAAGGAGCAGTGTGTGTGTATAGCTTCCTATTCCAAGGAGAGATCTGAAGGCCAGTTTATCATGGATCCAGAGGAAGGTTGAAAGAGAATTCAGGGTGTAGAACTCAGCAAAGTCCAGGGAGGGAAAATTAATCCAGGTAGAGAGTGTAGAAAATATTTTAAAATGAAAAGTGCTGTGAAGCCCAGCCTTCACCAGTGAGAAAAAGAAAATAGGTAGCAAAAACTACACCAAGCTGCTCAGCAGCCAGGTACCTGGGTTTGAGGAACTCAGCTTGGGAAAAGATAGCCCCAAATAGTCTCAAAGCCAAAGGAAAACATGTTCCAAAAGAGGACTCTTCTTCTCTCAAAAGGGAGGCAAGAACCAGGCTGTCTCTTTCTCAGACTTCAGGAAGCAAAACTCTCTGCCCTCAAGGAAAGCCAGGCCTGATTATGAACTAAAGTTTCACTCCCATTCAATTCCATAGTTTCCTTGTGGTAGGGTCTGGTCACGCTGAGGTGATTGCTTGTCCACCCCCCCTCCACAGGTCACAGAAATTCACAGCTGCTGCTGTTTGCTGCTTTTACTCCAGATGGTAGTTATTCCCCCCTCCGCTTCAACAATCTGAGTGCCGTAGGCTTTTATTAGCAATAAAAATATTTTTTAAAAATTATATTGATTTTTTAAAAAAAGAAATTCCATTTCACCTAGTAGAGTAGGAAGGGAGTCTGGAAATGGCAATGGTTAACATGTGGCAGCCATCGTGGCCTGACCAGAGTGGGTACTAATGGTTGCCAATACTTTTTCAGAAAAACTTTTGCGTGACTGTGGTTTTGTCTTTTTTCTGTTAACTGCCCTTTCTCCCTCAATCTTTAACTAATCTTCCTGAAATTTTCAGGTTATGTAAACTTGGCATTTCTTTCTGGCCCCTGAATGTTTCAGGAAGATTGGTGACAAAAATTCAATTTTTATGAATGTTAGAATGACCAACCACCCAATTATCCCTTTATAATGGTAGGATGCTTCCCCCCCCCCCCCGTTGAACCTTAACTAAGGACCCACTGCTGTGCGTCCTTAAATATGGTGAAACCTTAACTTCATATTAAACATAAGACTTCTCCTGCCTGCTAAGAGTGAAAACCAGTCATGTTCTCACCTACTTTGTTCAGTGTTATAGACCTGGTCTCAAACGTCCTTACTGTGGATATCTCCTTTCCTTTGTGCAAATTTCCCACCTGATCTTTACCTTTGCCAAAGTCTGAATGGTTTCATCTTGGCTGTACTGTCTCGAAATGCACATTAATAGCTAAACCACTACCATTAAATGGATTTTCAGAGCATCCCTTAAACTCATAACCTCAAATGTTATTTATCATCCTAGTTGTCATATGCTGTAGCGGGAAACTTGCCCTTCTTATGCCAATGATACTTCTGCATTTGATCCATTCCCTTTATCAGGTAGCATAAAATGTGCTTACTTTGCATATTGACTCTTTAGAGAAGAAGGAGTGTGCGTGTGTGTGTGTGCACGCATATTTGCATTAAGAGAAAACCTGACTCTTGGCTTCTTCCACCCTTTTTGGAGAAGTTTACCACCGCATATAGCAGCCTTCCCCAACCTTGCACTCTCCAGGTGTGTTGGTCTGCAACTCCCAGCATGCCCCAGCCAGTCCAAGACATCTGGACAGTGCCAGGTTGGGGAAGGCCGGTGTAGACCCTGTATTAAGTGAGAAATGGCCCTGATCAATCAATCAATCAATCAATCAATCAATCAATCATCATAATAATAAATTATTACAACATTTAAATAATAGGAATACTGTCTTTTCAAACCCTTCTCATTCTAGTCTTTCAAAACATTTCAGCTCAATAAATTTGTGAGGCATACAAATTTTGGACAAGTGGCCTAAACAATGAATGTGATAATTTTTATCTGCATCTTTAATTAAGGCTTTTTGATGGAGGGGGCTGATGAAACATTTTGAAAACAGGAGATTGGATCCAGATTTAGGCATGTGCAACAGGGGTGATGGAAGCAAGCACCCCTGTCCCCTCCTCCCTATGGCACCCCATCCAGCCCCCCTCCCAAATTCTACACAGTCTGTTGAATGGGGTAGCTGTGGTGAAAGAGGAAGTGGGGAAATTCCTGTGCATCAGGCAGAGTTGACTTCTGTGAGAGGGGTTCTGCTCAAGGAAGGTGTCTCCTTCCCAATTTGGGGGGAAAACCCCTTCCCTCTCATCCCCCTACACCACAGCCTATCCCATTCAACAGGGCCTCTGGACCCTATCAACGGTATTTTCATGGGGCTGTGGGGATGCCATGGGGAGGAAGATGTAGGGAAGTCTGTGTCCACCAGCCCAGTTCCACACACCAAATCTAGATCCAACCCAGGAAATAAAAATATTACAAAATTTATTTATTTTCAGCATTTTCATCCCACTCTTCAGCCAAGAAAGCATCCCAGAGAAGTTTATAAAGATTCATATTCTCTAGCTTGTAATCTAAAAAGACATGGCACCAAAGGAAAGGGAATGGGGAGGGAGAATAAAAATAACTAAATAACTAAACCCAGTTCCTAGTTCTTAACTTTGAAATATAGCAAAACTACCCATCATTTGCTTTAAAGATAACTCCCTTAAATAAAATGGTATCAAGTTATTCTGATATATTCTGATATGATGTCATATTACTTTAGAGTCTAGCATCTCCATAATTGAACTATATGAAGTGTTTTCATCATTCCTGACAACAGTGTAGTTGATTTAAGCAGATTCCACGTCAGGAATGAAACAGTCCTTGAGAGTATTGAGAGTAGCTATATCTACACAAGACACAATTCATCCAAAGCTAAGCATTTTAAGTACTATTGATTTCAATAGAAAAATCAAGCATGTGTTTGTCTTTCGTGGGCTGAAATGCAGAGGTTCCGATTAACAGAAGAAAACCCATTTAGATGCTCTTGTTCCTTTAAGAGCAGCTTGATCTGTAGAAATCAAAAGGTAAAGCTTTATGTAAGATGGAGAAAAGCATTACCACCTGCTAAGGCGTTCAGATTACGCTGCTGGTAGACGCAAAGGAGCAATAGCTGTTTCAAAAGTTGGCAACCCTTTTTATAAGGATTTATGTTTGGGTGGATTGTGCCCTAAATGACGGAATAGTACTGAAACACAAATTCATATGGTAAATAGTATGATGCATTCAGATTGTGTCCTGGCATGACATCCTTCTTTAGGACATGAGTAACAAGCGAGACCAAATAAATCAAGGGATATTGCTCAGGGGAACTGAACAAGCATCTAAATGCATGCCCAATTTGAAAAGTAGCTTGCAGACAGGGAAAATTCTCTCTTGAATTACCATGTAGGTGCTATTTTCCATGGAATATATTTGTCACTAATTCTGCCAGCTGTTTCTCCACTCTATTGTGTGAATACTAATTGATCCCTAGACAGGAATATAGGCCATAATCCATGAAACCACTGGGGTCATGACTCCAGAGTAATTAGTTTTTAGATGTCTAGTTTATCTGTACAGCTGCAGAGAAATGTAAGCCCAGGCAACATCTCATTTATCCTGTCTGTTTAGGATTTCTCAGAAATTCAGTTCATAATGGTCTCTGCATCAGATAACCTTCGCAAATTTCAGATACTGGTTTCAGGATGTGTCTGATTTCAATGGCCAGATATCACAATACCCACCAGACAATTGATTTTGTGGCTACTGATAGTTGATTTCAAGCATCTGCCCTCAGAAATTTTCGGTTTCCTTGCCACCTATTTTTGGGTAGCACTCATCGAACTTAATTAATGGAGTAATGCAAGAGAGTTGATTGGCATTAATCAGGTCTCAGGAACACAAGTTCGTTTGAGCCACACTGTGATGGGGTAGTACATTAACATACTTTGCAGTGCTTTTATCTATTCTTTGACTTAGAAAATGTTACACAACATCCCACTGATTAATCCATTAGATAAATTCCTTACCATATTTCATCATTTATAATGGTGACGCTGGTTAATCAGGCAGATATGTGTGTATGGGTATGTATATGTATGTCTATCTATCTATCTGATACATAGGAATATTCCTGACACATGCCTGTCTATAAAAACAGGGAAATTATGTTTTGCTTTAGAAAGTGTTTTCTACTATGCTAATTTATGCAGATTAAATCAATTAACTGATTAATCAACTAACAGTGCGACCTATACAGGTTTACTCAGAAGTAAGCCCTACTGAGTTCAATGAGACTTTCTTCCAGTAAAACTGCACAGGTTTTCAATTTATAAGTCATGCACTTAATCCATTAAGGTTCTTGGGTTACAGCTCTAAAGATCTCTCTCCTTCTCATTTTTCACATATGAATTCCAAATGTTTTTTAGAGTCATAACAGGACTATAGTTTAAATCCATATGCTTATTTACATTTAAACATTAGTTTTAAACTTAACCTTGCAAGTTTGGGAAACTTTGGCTTTCAAAGTAATGGACAGTCATGTGTTTGTAGCTCTATTTCTTTGGAATAAGGGTGACACCTGGTGAACTGGGATGATACAAACGACTCTATACAAAGCAGAACTCAAATGTAAGTTACTAAACATTGGAGACAGATAATGTCTCTCTCCAGAACCCACCCCAGAACTTTCCACTATACAAATGTTTCCTGAGCTCTTAACAATTTCCACTTTATCTCCTGTTGGCTTGGAACTGTGCCTCAGAACACCTGCATGAGGCCACCTAAGAACAAAATAGGTTCAGCACCTTGAACAGCTCCTTTAGATTTCTGGCTGGCTTTGACTGAAACCCAGAATGGAGTCACAGCCCTATCAAAATCTGAGCCCTATCAGACTCCACTGCCCCCAAGGTAAGCAGTGCTGTCCTTACACTTAAAATGCAAGGGGAAATAAATAACCATTGCTACTGCATGAGCAGATGGCATTGTATTAAGTGTTAAAAGGAAGGGAGGAAAATGTAAGTGCCCCTTATGCTCCTATGAAACATTTTGCAGCACCTCACCACCACCATCCATAGAAAACAACCAGAATGGTCACCCGGATTTGCCGCTGGTGAAGGGGGATGAAAATGGGGAGGGGACATTTCAGCTCAGTCGTACTGTATGTATGTACAATAGTGGTGTGCAGAGCAGGTCTGCTCTTCCCCAAAATTCAGGGTGAAGCTTTGATGAGGCGACTCTCTGCCCTGATTTTTGGGATGGCTCTGTCTCCCCACACCATCAGATTACCTGGTGGAAAACCGCTTCATGAGAACAGCTCTATTATCATCAGTGGGAATTAACAAAAATGCTTACATCTCTGTCATTTTTAAAGAAAAATTAGATGAATCTTGGCGCCCTTGTAGCTCTTACGTAGGGCTTTAGCCATACCAAGTTGGATGCAGATCCCTTCATCCCTTGATTGTTAAGATTTTTTTAAAAATTCCCCCCTCCAACCATTCCTTACCCCATACACACACACACACACACACACACACACACACACACACACACACTTACTTCAGATGCACTTCATCTTCTCTCAAGAGAGCTTACAAAGGTTTCAGAAACTAGAAACCTCCTGCAAAAATTGAAGTCCCCTATCTCCATGTGTGGAACAAGAACACACACACACAGTAACACACAAAGGGGAGCATGGGATGATACTACAAGAAGCAAATAAAAGCAGACAGACACACACACAGAGAAAAGAAAACCTAGCAAAGAAAGCTGGCTCCGGCTGTGTTGGGAGAGGGAGAGGTGTTTCTTCTAGTTCCCCCCCCCACCCCAAATTAGGTGCACCCTTTTCTCTGCTGCTCATTCTGAAGTGCAGGAGAAGAAGTCAGGTGTGGGTGGTCTTCAGGCTCCATCCACGCCCTGTTCTTCAAAATGCAAGTCTAGCACCTGGGATCATTTTTCTTTGGTGGTGGAGGATCCCAGGTACGCTAGATCTTAAGATGCTGCACCCCCTTCAAGCCAGCGGCCAGTCTCAGGATGGCAACAGCAATAGTGCTGTGGGCAAAGCTCCTGTGCCCAGAGGCAGGCCACTTGCCCTGCTGGACCAATGGGACAAAGGCAGAAGGGGCTTCAAAATGCCCCCAGATAGGAAGGTGCCAGGGAAAGCTGATGGAACTTTCCCATTTCTGGGATGCTCAGTCAGTCTCAGCCGCATTGTGGAAGAGCAGTGTTATGGATTCTTTCTTTTATAATTTGCAATCCCTCCCTCTAAGCAACGTGATTGGAGGGGGGACAGGCTATTGGTTAGCCACAGATGTCAATCTCTAAACTTCCCCTCCCTCACCCCTCAGCATCTTCCTAATATGGAAGTGTTCAGTTAGCCATCCGTCAACATGAAATGAGCCCTCATGTCGCCTAAAAAAACTTCGGATACCTACAGATCCATTTGGGGCTCTGAACAATCTTCGAACTGCATCATGGGTTTCTGACAGTTTTGAAACTGCCCCCTAACCACACCATGATTTCCGAGGTCCGTTACAGGTCCGTCAGACCCCTGGATTTTTGGTGCAGAGCACAAACCCTTACTGTATAATGGAAAGATTTAACCATATATGTCATGTGTGAAACAGCCTTCAACATATATTCTGAAACTTGCCTAGGCCACGGTCTCCATCTGCTGAGGAATTACCCACACCTGCTGTTTTATGGATTTGATATAATTCTTCTTGCTTACCTTTACTAAGACTTGGGTGCCATCTTCTGGCTGTATAAGAACTCTGATATTCCACTAGCACTTAAACATAAAAGAATAGTATCCTCCTTCCTGGAATGACTATGCTCATATTCTAGCCAGCAGTGATTATTCTGGTTATGCTACTGAAACTGTTAAGTTTGTGGCAGCACTAGGAGGCCATCGGACATTACCACAAAGATTGGGAGAGGGGTATTGCTGAAAATGTCAAGGGGTCCGTAGGAGGTCATGCCTCCCTTCATAAGCTGAGGCCAAGGCGCCTTTGCTAGAACATCTCTCTGGCATGACCCGAAACCCCTTCCTGTTTGGATCTATCACTGTCTGGGACTCAGAAAGCACTCTGCACATGGACTGTCTTCTAATTGGACTTTGGATTACTAAGAACTTGCCATGTGAGGATTTTTATAGACTTGAACTCACATTTACTGTGGATTGTGTGTTTTTGTTAGTTGACAGATCAGTGTAGTGGCAGACTGGGTTGGATGATGACGGATGGAGTTTTCTGCTGCTGAATCAGCAGGTAGGGAGTTCCCAATCTTAAAGCAGAAGCACAGGACATCTTGTGACTGAGGTTTTACATATATTTCTTACCCGCCTCTCCGATTGGATCGATGCGGGGAACAACAGCAATCATAAAATACTGATTAAAAACATAGCATACACTGTTAAAAACATCCTAAAAGCATACTAAATGTATCCTAAAATTCTACTGGATAGGCCTGCCGGAAGAGATCAGTCTTGATAGCTTTCTTGAATGCTAAAAGACTGTCAAGCTGACGAGTCTCCTCCAGCAGGCCTATCCAGTTGAATTTTAGGATACTTTTAGTATGCTTTTAGTATGCTGTTAGGATGTTTTTTAACTGTGTATGCTATGTTTTTAATGTATTTTATGTATTTTATGACTGCTGTTGTTCCCTGCCTTGATCCAATCGGAGAGGCAGGTAAGAAATAAATTATTTCCCTGTGGTCTTGTTTAGGCTTTGACCGTGTTCCCTTGAGTTACCAATGAATGATCCATGGTTGGACTAGCTCTCTTGGGTGGGTTGTTAAGCCTTTCAAGAATTCCCCCCTGTGATTGCCTGAGGGATCATATCAGGAATCTTTCCCCTCCCTTGAATGAGTTTGGAACCTGTTTTTGGAACTATGGAGAGGCGAACAGGAATACCACATTGCTATTGTAGTGATTAGCTTTTGACTGTTTTGGAATTTCTTGGAGCCTATAGCTCTGACCACCAGCTATATGAATTTTTGAAGTGGGTAACCATTAAGCTTTTACCGTGGGATTTCCTGCAATAAAGAAGTCTCACTGGTTTGGCCTCCCATGTCATTTGACAGAATGTGTGCTTGCCTGAGGGACCGGGAAACCCAACACCATCTAAGAGTAAGGCCCATTGAATACATGTTACTTCTGAGTAGACATGTACAGGAATGTACCATTAGACTCTTTAGTTTGGAATAGATTCTACTCCTTGCAGCATCTACTACAGTAATTAATTTCCAAAAGTTGGGATTGTCCTTAGTTTTTATTGCAACCTCCAAGCAGGAACAAAGATAAAAATGCTAAGTGAACTTTCTGGCTTTCAAAAGGGATTTGTAATCCTGTTTAGCATGTATAAGAGATTTGACTACCGACAAGGATTTATCTTGCTTAACTCTCCTTGCAGCCTGGCTGACCCCTTTACTTAGCAGCATTGCACTCTTGGTCAGTCCATAATATTCCATTACCTTTTGCTTTAGAGGATTTGTTTGGCCGTGCAAGGAGAGGGTTGATTGTGTCAGCTATCTGTTGGGAGAGATCTATAGCATTAGGGGGCTGATGGCTTTCAATTTAAAAAGGAGTCATGCGAACAGAGCATGGCTGCAGTGATAAGAAAATCTCCACTGCCATTGGCCATGTTACTATTTCATGTTACGTGCCCATTAACTCAGTTGTTACCAAGTGCGATGTCTTATTTACAGGCTTCCCGTTTTTAGTCATGATTGTACAAGCAGCCTGCATTGGCTTGTGGTTGCTGCACCCATAAGGCAAGAGAACAAAATTCAAGAAATAGTTAAATTAATGTGATGGAACACAAATATATTTGGCCACACTGGTGCCATAAGATATTGGGCTCCATGACATTAGTGTTATAGCCCAATGTCAATGTGTGTTGTGCGCAAAGGACTCGGATGATGTCGTCCATGTCCTGCCCTCACTTCCCCCCCTCTTAGCGCTGCTTTTTGGTGTGGGGAAAGTCTGGTTCTTCCGGTAAATCAAAAGGACAATGCACTATCCTCAATGTGTATTTTTATCCATGGTTTTCAATCCAATGTTCTGTGGGCATGTTTTCAAGGGGTGGAGAAGGGCATGCCTTTTCTCCAGCGGACATTTCCACCTTAAAAGAAATGTGGAAAATGCATCCTCCTTGCCAGCAGTGCCCTCATTCTTAAAGATAAAGAGATCAAAATTGGCACAGTGATAGCTCTTAAGGAGGGCTTTAGCCACGCCAAGTTTGAATCAGATTGGGTCATCCCTTGATTTTAAGGGATTTTTAGAATGGAAATTAAACAAATGCTTACATTTGTGTAAGTTAAAAGATAAAGAGATCAAAATTGGCACAGTGATCGCTCTTAAGGAAGGCTTTCAGCATGCCAAATCTGAATCAGATTGGGTCATCCTTTGATTTTTTAATGATTTTTTAAATTCCCCCTTAAACCCTTTTCCTGGTAGTTCACTAATGCGAAGGGTTGATCTTCCATTCCTTTGATCATGCGAAGCTGTGCACCTTCAAGTTCATAAACGACAGATCTGCTGGTTCCCTTATTCAAAAGTAAATCCCATTGGTTTCAACTGCATTTACATCCCACTCATACTAATGCATGTTTACCTTTGAGTAAACCCCATTGAATAGAGAGAGACTTACTTTTGAGTAAATACATATAGAACTGACTCTTAATAGTGTAGTGTGGTCACTCAGAAGCTTTCTTTTTTAAGTCTTAAAACAGCAAACTGGAAAGAAGTGCTCTGCAACCTCATGCTTACTTCTGTGGTCTTACTTATGTTTACTCAGAAGTAAGTCTCTCTCTGTTCAATGGTGTTTACTTAAAGGTAAGCCTGCATCTGATTTTACTATGTTCATGCTTCAAAGCCTTCAGGCAGGGTGAGGGGAACAGGCGTAGCCTAGGCAACAGGGAATAACCATGTAGGGAAGGAGGGCGCGGTGTCCAACTACCACCAACCAATGAACTGTACGGGGAGGTACAAAGGAGATCTGGGGGGGATGTGCATCTCAACAGAAGAACAGTGATACACTGGTGCACAGAAGAGAAGAGGTGTAAAGATGAACGAAATGTAAAAGTGCAGAGATGTAAATTGATCAGGCTTTCACAGGCTATGGAAACGAGAGCAGATAATTCGAGGGTAAACCAGGGCAAACGTGCAGGTGTGATGGAGCTCATTATAAACGTGGAATTTTCACTTCCATTGAGGGAACGATGCCATTCAAAAATGTGTAATTCAATGAATGTAAAGCAGGGGTGTAAAACAACATGTGGCCCACAGGTGACATGCAGCTCTTCATGGCTGCTCGTGACCCCCCCCTGCATTGCCATGCTGCCAGCACCACTGAAAACATGCTGCCAAAAGTGCTGTTGAAAAAAAGCTGCTGCTGCTGCACCCATTCCCTCCTTCTCTGTTGATCCCTTTCTCCTCTCTCCCCTCTGAAACTAGTGGTTACTAGGGGTGTGCACGGACCCCCCGCTCCGCTTCACTTGCAGATCCGCGATTTTCAGAGCGGGCCACTTCGCCCCGCCCCCGCTCCGCCCACTTCCGCTCCGCTCCGCTCGGAGCTCCGGATCCGGATCGGAGCTCCGTTTCCCCCCCATAGGGTTGCATTGAAAGCTAAAAAATTATACAACTTTTTCTCTGTTCAAGTTAGAAACCTCACATTTGGCACCATGATACCTCATGGGGATATACACACGCACACCAAGTTTCAAAGCAATCCCCTCATCCCCTGATTTTTGGGGAATTTTTGAAAATCGGGCACCCCATTCAGACCCCTTAGGATAGCTCCGTCAATTTGCACGTTAGAAACCTCAAACTCACCACCATGACAGCTTATCCATGTGTCCCCATGGACACCAAGTTTCAAGGCAATCCCATCATCCCCTGGTTTTTGGGGAATTTTTGAAAATCGGGCACCCCATTCACACCCCTTTCCATAGCTCCGTCAATTTGCAAGTTAGAAACCTCAAACTCGCCACCAGGACAGCTTATCCATGTGTCCACACGCACGCCAAGTTTCAAGCAAATCCCATCATCCCCTGATTTTTGGGGAATTTATGAAAATCCAACACCCCTTTCCATAGCTCCGTCAATTTTGCATGTTAAAAAAACCCCTCAAACTCACCACCATGAAAGCTTATCCAGGGATACATACGCACACCGAGACTCAAGGCAGTCCCATCATCCCGTTTTTTGGCGGGGCTTAAACCTGCAAAATTTGGAACTTCCAAAACTCCAAGTGAGCGCAGGAAGGACTTCTCCCCTGAGTCAAAGCCACACACACACAACATCCCTGCGAGGTGGGCAGGGGAGGAGGGAGGGAAGGCATGCAGGCATGCAGCTGGCATTTTTGGGGGCATAAGGAAGTGAGCCAAGGATAAGCCAGTAATGCATATAAAATGGAATAAATAAATAAATAAACAAAGGAGGGGTGGAATTAAAAGCAGCAGTGTTGCTGAATAAACAACAACAAGAACTTTTTTAAAAAGGCTATATCTATCTGTCTTTTACCAGCAATAGGGGGACGTGCCCGGGGGAGAGGGAAGCAGCTGCCAGTTCAGCTCAAGAAAGCCATTGCTTCACCAACAGCTCTGAGAAGTAAACGCTCACTTCAACTCATAATAGGCATCGCTCCACCACTAAGAAGTAAACGCTCACTTCGACTCATGATAGGCATTGCTCCACCGTTTTACTCTCTTTGGAAGGCTCTGATGGCCTTCCAGTGCAGGAGAGAGTGGGGGCACGTCCACGATGAGATGCCCTAGGGGAGCTCATCCCCTTGCACCACATCTTTTCAGTTGTTCCCCAAAGTTAGGGTGGGTAGCAGTGCTGTGTTTCTATCTCTTATTCTTGGCTTAGTATATGATTTCAGGTTGTGTTTGTGCATTTGGTGGGGCTACTGTGTTAAAAAACACTGGGAAAAGTCCGTTCAGATTAAGAAAGAGAAGTTTCCCAGAATCCCAAGTTACCCGTTTTGCCTATGCCCTCCTCCAACTTTGGGATCATCATGACCGGGAGCTGACTCTGCCCCTCAGCCCTTCGAAAAAGGTATTTTTCCCGCCGATTTTTCCAAAAATTCTAGCACGCGACCCGCACCACGCAGAGAGGTGAGAGTAGTCTCAAAATGACCCCCATCCACGACTCTCTGTGCACAAGAATTTTCAGAACGATAGCTTAAAAATCAACCCAGTTATCCCCGATTGTTTTCCGCAATGCAATCCTATGGGCGAAAACCTCCGTTTGACCCGCGCTGTCCCTGTTTGTAATGTTTGTTTACCCGATTTTTTAAAAAATATAGCACGCGAACCACATGACACAGAGAGGTGAGAGTAGTCTCAAAATGACCCCCATCCACGACTCTCTGTGCACAAGAATTTTCAGAACGATAGCTTAAAAATCAAACCAGTTATCCCCGATTGTTTTCCGCAATGCAATCCTATGGGCGAAATGTTTCAAGATGGCGATCGGAGCGCTCCGCCTGAACTAGGAGCTCCAAAAAATGGCCGCTTCTCTTCGCCTTGCTTCTAGGGGTCCACAGTCCGCTTCTACTCCGCCTCTGGGTAAGGCGGAGCAGGCCAATCCGCTACTGCTTCTCCGCTCCTAATCGGAGCGGAGCACATGCCTAGTGGTTACCGCTCATCTCTGTATCTGGGAAGCTTCCTTCCCCATCTTCTTCCTTTGTGGTTCTGCATTCTGTTCTGTTGTGTCACTTCCTGTTTTCCTGTGACAGACACTCTGGCATGTGTGTCGCACAGGTCTCTATGGTACAGGAGAACACTGTATCACCATCTTGCACCATAGAGCTGCCTGTCAGCAGTCCTGCTTGGAGGAGCTAATTCTTTTACTGTTACTGGCAAAGTAAGTAGGGATGTGATCCTGTGTGTGTTTAGATAGAAATAAAGCCCTATAACTCCCAACATGCTCCCATGCTGGCTGGGGCATGTTGGGAGTTGTAGGACCTTTTTGGCCTAAAAAGGCATATGATTGAGTGCTAAATTGATTTATGAATGAGTTGATGAGTTGATTGTAGGGGTGGTGAAGAGAAGATGAGGGAGGAAGGGAAATTTAGGGCACAACTTTAATCAGTTGACACTTGCTGGATGGAAGATTCCAGAGGCTTCAGAGTATCCTATGACCTGAGTACCAGAGAACCCAACTCATATGGTTGTACCTCCTAGTCCATTTGTCCAATGGTAACTGGTGGATTCTACTTTTGTAAAGAACTTGCTATATTTCCTATGGCCAGTTTGCATGACATTTGTACTTATTTTCTTTAAGGCCCTACTTATTCTTAAGTTATAAAGTGGAAATGCCATGGGGTCCCAGAGTTTGCAATTGGTATGCAATTCCACTGTTCGAAAAGGACAGCGTGTCTCTTTTAGTTCATCTGAAAGAGACATTAAACGCTCACGCATTGGCAGCTGCTAATCCTGTCGGTGGGAGATATGAAAGATCAAACGCGTGAAAGCAGAACAACCACCTTTCCACTCCCATTATGTCAAAACTTCATTTCCTCGCACTGTAATATATGGCTGCAATGAAGTAAATGTTTCATTTCTTATCATGATTGAAGGGGGAGCCTGCTAATGTCTCATGATGGAACTGTTGCCTTTCTAACCTTGTCACGAACTATTAAGGAAAGAACTGATGGAAATTAGCTTATAAAGAGATTCCTCTCTGGTTATCTGAACAGCAAGGAACCATATGTTGCTGTCTGAAAATTAAAGTATCAACTTCCATTTTGAATTTTAACATGAAGCCTGAGCCAAGGAGAATGCAAACCCAGTGGCAAATTCCCTTGTGTTTGCATCACAGACAATTACCAGGGATGGTCTTCCAACAGCACATCAAGTTAGGACTTCTAGGGCAGCGGTCCTCAACCTCTTTGGATTTGTAGGCACATCTGGAGTTCTGTGAGAACCTAAATACAAGGCAGAGGTGGGGTCTGAGCTCTGAAGCTATCCTGGGCTCTTTGTGAGGAAGGGTGGGCTGTAAACACAAACAAACAGGGTGAGTATAGCCACAATCCAAAGAGCAAATAAGTGTGCTGTCAGGTGAAATGGAGGTTTGTTTGGAAATTTACTAGCAGTGTTGTTTTCAGTTTAGTTTTATTGTTTATAACCCTAGGTCATCACATTACACCAGGGAAGGGGGGAATCCAATGTATTACAAAAGTAAAATTGGACAAACTATAGTTTGCCGATTGCACCACAAGATGGTGCTATGAATTAACAGTATTATAAACAACCTAATAGATAGTATGTGTACAATCAGATGTGAACCAGCCAAGCATCCATTTAGCCCAATATTATGTTCCAGAAAAGATCCAGATTTGCATGCTCCACAACATTTTCAATAGTACACATGATCCTTCCTGCTTCTTCCATTCCTTATCTGCACCAGTATAATATTTTAAGAACAAGTTAAGCATTAAGGCTGGGTTGGGGAATATGAGACTGTCTAGATGTTATCAGATTGCAACTCCCGCCAGCATAGCCAAGAGTGGGGGATCATGGGAGTTTATGTCCAACACCGTCCAGAAGACCACACATTCCCCATCACTGCATTAAGGGAAATTCCCTGAGAATGCTAAATGTTGCAACAAGAAAAAGTTGAGGTCAAATATAGGTACTTTTAAAAGCAAAAAGCAAACATTGTATCTGCTAAGCTTGCTTTGGGTCAGGAATTGATGGCCACATTCCCTCATCAGCAAACTATTGCATGTGTGTGTGTGTGTGTGTGTGTGTGCATGTCAATGGAAAACAGGCCTAAAGCCAGCCTGATCCAAAAGTTGGTGAGGTACCCATTTTCTTTCCACCTCTCCCTCTCTCTCTGCCACCCCTGTTTCTCTCTCTTTCAGCCACCCCCTTTTTTCTCCTTTTGCCACCACTTTCCTTCCTTTCCCCCACCCCTTTATCTCTCTCCCTCATCCTCACACTGTGGGCTGCCAGGGAAGGGACAAATTGCTCTGGCCGAAGCTCTGAATTGATTGTATGCACAGGGTTTGTGAAATTAGGCCAGAGTCTGCAGGTTACCCAGCCCTACTCTACATTATTTTCCCAGCTTGCCCTTAATGGTGTATTTCATTTTTGCTCTCAAAACATGCCATCGTGCCCTCTTCCAAACTCTGAACATGATTGCAATTGCAGGTCTGCCGAAAATGTTAGTAAATTACTGAACATGTGCGTGCATTCAATTTGGGCAACTTTCCCTGGTTGATTTGTGCAAGTTGCGCAAATTGAGCAGCGGTAAAAAGTTGTGCATATTTCCCAAATTTGTACAAATTTTTGTCCATAGATTGAATCAGCCCCTTTTTAGTCTATAGAGGTAATTTGTGCACATTTGGGAAATATGTACTACATTCACAACCAATTCCTGCTCGATTTGGACCATTTCCCCATTCTTGCAGAGTAAGCAGTAATTACAAACAGGAATCAGGCACGAGACGAGTGTCAAGATGATTTCAAAGAATCCTGGCAATGTCGAACATTGTTCATTCGTCCATCCCTAGTTGCCCTCCACTTCTAGTAGTATATCAAAAGCTGAGTAGTTGTTCCCTATTTAGTTTCTAACCCACTAGTCTTTCTCTTTACACTTCAAAAAATTCCCAACCCTTTTAGCTTTCATTTCTCTAAGCTGAATGGGCCTAATCTTATTTAGTCTTTCATCATGTGAAAGTCACCCCATACCTCAGCTTATTTCTGTTGGTCTTCTCTGACCCTTTTCCAATTCTATTGTATGCAGTTTGTGATGGCTACCCACTACACATAGTGCTTAAATGGGGTGGGGAGCACTCCAAAGCTTAGGATAAGGATTGTCACAGAGAAATGCTGCTGATCTTAAGACATTTACCCAATAGGATGGCTTTTCAGCATAAAAGTGTTTAAATGACTCCTTTTTAAAGAAATATGTATTGTTTTTTATTGTGAATATTAACAAAATAGAACAGAAAATACATTGTGAAAATGGAAAAGAAAAATAGGATTATTGTTGATTTCCATCGTGTATACTGTTCATTAAAAATAAAAGGGAGAGAGTTATGGAAAGGTTTCAAGAAAAGCAGACCAGATATCTATGTATTTATCTACTTGCAAGTTCCATCTATATAACACCTGTTCAAAAGTTGATAATGTTATTAAGTCCTCAATCCATTGCATTATGGGAGGTGTGTATTTGTCCTTCCAATGTGATAGTATAAGCCTTTTGGATGTCATAAGGGCTCTAAAGATCCATCTGCGCTGACCATATGTTAACTTCCAAGAAGCTGGAAGGTAATTTAGGAGGACATGCACAGTGTTCCATATTATAGATTGTTTCAGTACAAAGTTAGTCCTTTGTAAACCACCCAGAGAGCTTTGGCTATGGGGCGGTATATAAATGTAATAAATAAATTATTGTTACCTTCTCCCCAAAAGGGGCAACTATGGGGCATTGCCGAAATATATGAGTTAAAGAAGCATTAGATGGATTACATCTCCAACAATTGTGCAAGTTAGACAAACCCTTATTCAAAAGGCATTGTGGAGTCCAATAAACCTGAAACAATTGTTTTTTTGCTGAATAAGACGTAACCTGAGTTCCATAGACGCTTCAGATATAGATATTAGGGTAACCATCCACTGGTTAGGCAAGATAGGGTACTCCAATTCTCTATTCCAGTACAGTCTTAAACTATGTGTATCGTATTTACTTACTGCTACTAAATATATATATGGGTCGTGGATCGACGTGTCAGTTCAGCTCTTATAAGTGTTTCTAACAGTGCTGGAGGCTCCGAAGCTGTAAAAGCAGCTGGAACAAACCTAGATTCCAGCAGGTGTTGCAGTTGCAAGTATTGCCATTAGGCTGTAGCAGGTAAATTATATTTAACACACAAGTCTGAAAAAGGCAAAAACTCATCGTCTGAGCCTATTAGTTGATCCAGAGTAAAAATCACCTTATCTGTCCATGTCCTCCACAGAAATGCTTTCCTTCCAATTCTTAAATCTGGGTTTCCCCATATTGTCAATATGCCACATCTCTCTAGCAACCAAAATTGTAAGAGGGGGGTTGCTTATTTTGATATGGCAAGAACCGAATGCTATCCATTTGGGAAGAGGTTCTAACCATAAGGTTTCCAGAACTGAACATGGTGGCAGTTATGTGGGAGCAGAAAAGGACTAGAACTTAGTAGAAGCCAATAGGTAAGCCTCCTGATACAAAGCTAGGTCTGGAAAACCAAACCCACCTTCTTTAATTGGAAGCTGCATCCGTTTCAAAGATATTCAATGTGAAGAAGAACCCCAGAAGAATTGACAGAACAAAGCATTAAGCTGTTGAAAATATTTTCCAGGAGGGGATCTACACTAGTACGTGAAACGTTTTTACAGTCATTGGACGTTTTGTTTTTTAACCATTTAAAACATAGCAGTTTTTAAAAAGTTTACTTACTTTTCTCTTTCCGTGGGAATGCATTCCTTTTGGCCACACTAAGAAAATAAATCCGTTTGTAATTTCCAATCCCACTTCCTCTTCTTTCCGAGACGATCTTCCGCCTACAAACAATCCAGCCAGCAGCCTCCCAAAAGTGAAACTGGAAGTGGCTGCAAAAAAAGAGGCTTGAAAGAAAAAAATGGCTCCAACTTTGGGCACGGAAATTACATAAACATGCCCCCAGGAATGCAATTGGCTAGTTAAGAACTGCAGGAAACCCATTTAATACGATGAAATCAGCCACATCATACCAAATAGAATGACTTATTTCAGAGAAGTTCAAAATAAAAACTGGAGAACAGACAACAATAAAATGTCACAAACTATACGTCATGTGGCAAAATACTACCAAACACACACTTAAAAATGGTAAGACACATTCTAACTTGACTAGTGTAGATCCTTTCCAGGTATAAGTAAAGGAATCCCATGCACGACATAGAGAATTCAAGGTATAAGTTTCATCTTAAGTGTGTTGTCTTTACCCCACAGACTCAACTTTAATGGTGCCCATCTGTCTATATTTCGTGTAATCTCACTAATCAGTTTATTTAAATTTATTTTGATCAATTCAGATATATCTCTTGGAATAAGTATTCCCAGATAAGTAATAAAATCAGGGCACCACTGAAATTGGCCATTAGCCAACACACTTCTAAAAGAAGAACACTAAAAGACAGGAATCCATGAAACTCCCTTGTAATATTTCACAAGTTTTGGTGAAACTATTTAAGCACTTCAGATATCCCTCAGATATTCTGCCCAACTGGAATCTCCAAATTAACTTGGGTTTTGCTGTAGGTCAAATTTAGATCTCATCCTTCCCCAAATTTATTTTTGGATTCCTTTGAGATTAGGATGGTTACTTTATAGAGGACAGTTCTCTATTTGAAGGGCTGCCCTCTATTTGAAAGGTTATCCACCCCAAATCCATTTTAAAGATAAAGAAACGCAAGAAGGAAAGAAAAGGTCCTAGAAGTTGCCCATCAAGAACCACAAACACAAAGGTCACAATCTTCCTCACTAAAGTCAGTTACACTGTATTTCTGCTTAAATTATAGTATCTATTTCTAAATTTGCTGCTATACAAATAAATTAAAACATGCCAATTTCATGCAAACCTGTGTCCTATGTTTTGGTGAAGTATTTCCATGTTTTCATCCATACGTAAGCAGCCATCTCACTTGAGATTCTTCAAATTTGCTTCCAAATCTAGGTTTGCTTCATAGGTGGGTACAATCAGACTTGAGCTAGCCCCTCCTAAATCAATATTCTGTCCCATAAAGTTGCTAGATTTGCATGCCTCAGAACATTTTTTAAACAATACACACTCTTCAGATCCTTCCCTCCATTAAATTTGCTTCAAAATTCCACTTTAGGCAAATTGTGGTGGCAACTCCATTAGGAATGTACAGAACCTCTATGAAAAAAAAATTGGCCTCATGGAAAGTCCTGTTGTTGCCCTTGAAATCTGTCATCCTGGAATTTCTTTTAGCTCCCCTTAACTTCAGCTTTCCTTAAAATTTCCCAGATGTTTTTCCCAAGGAGGGGCCTCCAACTTCACTTCTAAAATTTGCTTTAATTGGCAACAGCTTTCTTAATTAGGATTACAAATGTCAGTTTAATTCCAAGTTGGGTCTACAGCTAGGCACCCTGTTGCTGAATCCAGGCATGGAACCCATTTATAGAGACAACAAATTAATGGCTAAGAGTATGCAGACAGAATTGGGCCAAGCTCTCAATAGTTCCCACTAAGTTCTATGGGACAATATATGTGTCCTCTTTCACCAACTCCTTATAATGGCAGACATTTTGCTAATTGCGTTAAGTCCCAGTTGGTTTCCAAGAGCCATTGACATGCTATCCAAGCGATAATGTACTTGTTGAGGAAGTAAATTTACATACTTAACTGGCACGGCTTTGAAAGATCAATGAAGGGTAGTTTAGGTTGTCACTAGGGTATTGTCATTAGGCCTTAATCGTATTACAGCTCTCTGGAAAATCAAATAAAGCCTTAATATAGCAGCACAGTTGCATCAAGAGCACTTATTGTAAGGTCAAGTTCAGCCTGTTTTGAATCAATTTTACAGCCTTAGATTCACTGTAAAAAGAGGGCCACCAGACTCTACACATAAAATATTGCTTGTGTGCTTACTCCATTAAAGATAACTCCAGCTCCTAGATAAGTGTTTTAAGACTATTTTAAATTCAAAACAGAGTAAGTGTTTTTGTTTCTTTTACCCAGATTTTCATTTTGCCATTTTATGAGTGAAAGGGCATGTATGTGCATTCTAGAGCTGAGCTGAAATCCCCACTCCCAATTTTGCCACCCCATTTGCAGTCTGCAAAGATGTGTGTGTGTGTGTGTGTGTGTGTGTGTGTGTGTGTGTGTCTTTTGACACATTTGGCATAATGGGGTGCGTGAAATTGACAGCCAACTCACCGCTGGAGCAAATGTACCACGGGTGGCAATGGTGATCTCAGCTGCCATTTTACCCCGAAGACATCCTAGAGTGAGGACAGGAAGCATTGCCCTCACTCTGATTGGCTTCATGATGACACTGTGGCATATTCAGCATACTGCTACCACTGAACAAATGAAGCAGTTGACAAGTACAGAAAAATCTAGTACAACAAACAAGCAATCAAGCATCCAGAAAGCGTATAAAATACTATTGCCCTGCAAACATTAGCCATGGAACAAAATGGACCTAAGGCTAGCACCTCTTAGCTTGTTTCAACTTCAACCAGACATAACAGTCAAAAACATCAAAGAAAAACACACTTACCTCATTGACATAGCAATACCTAATGACAAAAATGTTGAGGAACAGAGAGAAAAATATACACTACTGGCTATGGAAGTTAAAGAACTATAGCAACAGGAAAAAGTTACAATTATTCCCTTAGTAATGTCAGTCGCCAGCAATATCTATCTATCTATCTATCTATCTATCTATATCAGAAATTAGGCCTAACAAAATACAGCAATTTTTACAAAATATACATCATGCCAATTATATCAAACAAATTTAAGAGGAAGGTCTATGAGTAAAGATACATTATTTAAAAAATGAATTACTTTCTGCTTGCAACAGCTAGACATCCACTTCTTCTTTTGCACTATAGAGTAGGGGTGTGCACGGACGCCCTTTCCGCTTCTCTTCCAGATCCACGATTTGTGGATCGGGCCACTTCGCTCCGCCCCCGCTCCGCCTATGTCCGCTCTGCTCCGCTGCGGAGCTCCGGATCCGGATCGGAGCTCCGTTTCCCCCCCATAGGCTTGCATTAAGCTAAAAAAGTATACAACTTTTTTTCTGTTAAAGTTAGAAACCTCAAGTTTGGCACCATGACACCTCATGGATGTATACACATGCACGCCAAGACTCAAGGCAATCCCATCATCCCCTGATTTTTGGGGAATTTATGAAAACCGGACACCCCATTCACACCCCTTTCAATAGCTCCGTCAATTTGCACGTTAGAAACCTCAAACTCGCCACCATGACAGCTTATCCAGGGATACACATGCACACCAAGGCTCAAGGCAGTCCCATCATCCCCTGATTTTTGGGGAATTTATGAAAATCGGGCACCCCATTCACACCCCTTTCGATAGCTCCATCAATTTGCACGTTAGAAACCTCAAACTTGGCACCATGATAGCTTATCCAGGGATACACATGCACGCCAAGACTCAAGGCAGTCCCATCATCCCCTGATTTTTGGGGAATTTATGAAAATCCAACACCCCATTCACACCCCTTTCGATAGCTCCGTCAATTTGCATGTTAGAAACCTCAAACTTGCCACCATGACAGCTTATCCAGGGTTATACATGCACGCCAAGACTTAAGGCAGTCCCATCATCCCCTGATTTTTGGGGAATTTATGAAAATCGGACACCCCATTTGCAGACATGGGCTGTTCTCCGACGGTTTGACAGATAAAAAAAATTGAAGCGGGCACCCTCCCAGATGCCACCCTAATACTAATTATAATATTATGTATAAGAATATAATACTAATACTAATAATAATATGTATAAGAATATTACTAATACTATATGTAGGGAAATGGGACAAGAAGTGTGTATGCTTTGCCCAAACAGGATTTGAAATGTTCAATCTGTGGCTGTTGCACTTCACAAACAGTGCACACAGCACACTCACACAATAACACAGTCACACACACAGTCCAAGTAACAGAGAGAAGAAATAGAGAATTTTTTTTTTTGGTTTTTTTTGTATTTAGAACAAAGAAGGAAGATGAAACACAGTCAGGCTTTAAGAGAGGGAAAGAGGGGGGGGGAACCAACCAACCAAACAAACATTCCAAAATTTAAAAATAAAGTTTACATTAAATCAAAGTAAGGGAAAAACACAGAGCAAACTAAGCAAAAAGTCAGAAAGAAGCAAACAAACACACGCACATGCCAAGCTAAATCTAAGCAGCAGCTCCTAACTAACTCCTCTCCCCACGAACGCAAAACCCACAAGACGCTGAGAGCTCAAAGCTCTGAGGGTGCCTCTGCCTTAGTCCCCCCCCTCCAACGCTGGGATTGGAGGATGCTTCATGAGGTGTTCAATTCTCATCAGGATTGGGAGTTGAATGTGCCTGTCATCGCTTCAAAAAACAAACAAACAACCCCCCCCCGCCGGTTTACCCGCTGTCCCTGTTTGTTTACCCAACTTTTCCAAAAATTCTAGCAAGCAAACCGCAGCACGCAGAGAGCTGAGAGTAGGCTCAAAATGACCCCCATCCATGACTCTCTAAGCACAAGAAGTTTCAGAAAGATAGCTTGAAAAACAACACAGTTATCCCCAATTCTTTTCTGCAATGCAATCCTAGGGGTGAAATTTTTCAAAATGGCGATCGGATCGCTCTGTGTAAAGAGAAGCGCTTCTCCAATGGCTGCTTCTCTTCGCCTTGCTTCTACGGATCCCCGGTCCGCTTCTACTCTGCCTCTGGGCAAGGCGGAGCAGGCCAATTTGCTTCTGATTCGCCGCTTCTAATCGGAGCGGAGCACATCCCTACGTATAGAGCAAGTAGACACAAATAACTCAAGCTAGTGAGCCAAACCACATATTACAGAGGATGGCTAAAAACAACTATCTATATTAGGGATGTGCTCCGCTCCGATTAGGAGCGTAGAAGCAGTAGCGGATTGGCCTGCTCCGCCTTACCCAGAGGCGGAGTAGGAGCGGACCGCGGACCCCCTAGAAGCAAGGCGAAGAGAAGCGCCCATTTTTCGGAGCTCCGAGTTCAGGCGGAGCGCTCCGGTCGCCATCTTGAAAACATTTCGCCATAGGATTGCATTGCGGCAAATAATCGCGCATAACTACGTTGTTTTTGAAGCTATCATTCTGAAAATTCTTGTGCACAGAGAGTCGTGGATGGGGGTCATTTTGAGACCACTCTCACCTCTCTGCATCGTACGGGTCACGGGCTATATTTTTGTGAAAATCGGGTCAACCGCGCGGCTCAAACTGCGTTTTCGGCTTTTCGCCCATAGGATTGCATTGAAGGAAAGAATCGGGGATAACTGGGGGGGGGGTTAAGCTATCATTCTGAAAATTCTTGTGCACAGAGAGTCGTGGATGGGGGTCATTTTGAGACCACTCTCAACTTTCTGCATCGTACGGGTCGCGGGCTATATTTTTGTGAAAATCGGGTCAACCGCGCGGCTCAAACTGCGTTTTCGGCTTTTCGCCCATAGGATTGCATTGAGGGAAAGAATCGGGGATAACTGGGGGGGGTTTAAGCTATCATTCTGAAAATTCTTGTGCACAGAGAGTCGTGGATGGGGGTCATTTTGAGACCACTCTCAACTTTCTGCATCGTACGGGTCGCGGGCTATATTTTTGTGAAAATCGGGTCAACCGCGCGGCTCAAACTGCGTTTTCGGCTTTTCGCCCATAGGATTGCATTGAGGGAAAGAATCGGGGATAACTGGGGGGGGGGTTAAGCTATCATTCTGAAAATTCTTGTGCACAGAGAGTCGTGGATGGGGGTCATTTTGAGACCACTCTCAACTTTCTGCATCGTACAGGTCGCGGGCTATATTTTTGTGAAAATCGGGTCAACCGCGCGGCTCAAACTGCGTTTTCGGCTTTTCGCCCATAGGATTGCATTGAGGGAAAGAATCGGGGATAACTGGGGGGGGGGTTAAGCTATCATTCTGAAAATTCTTGTGCACAGAGAGTCGTGGATGGGGGTCATTTTGAGACCACTCTCAACTTTCTGCATCGTACGGGTCGCGGGCTAGAATTTTTTTAAAAATCGGCGGGAAAAATACCTTTTTCAAAGGGCTGAGGGGCAGAGTCAGCTCCCGGTCATGATGATCCCAAAGTTGGAGGAGGGCATAGGCAAAACAGGTAACTTGGGATTCTGGGAAACTTCTCTTTCTTCATCTGAACGGGCTTTTCCCCGTGTTTTTTAACACACCTCGCAGGGATGTTGTGTGTGGGGTGCCCGATTTTCAAAAATTCGCCAAAAATCAGGGGATGATGGGATTGCTTTGAAACTTGGCGTGCGTGTGTATATCCCCATGAGGTGTCATGGTGCCAAACATGAGGTTTCTAACTTGAACAGAAAAAAAGTTGTATACTTTTTTAGCTTTCAATGCAAGCCTATGGGGGGGGGAACGGAGCTCCGGATCCGGATCCGGAGCTCCGGGCGGAGCGGAGCGGAAGTGGGCGGAGCGGGGGCGGGGCGGAGCGGCCCGATCCGAAAAATGGCGGATCTGCAAGTGAAGCGGAGCGGGGGGTCCGTGCACACCCCTAATCTATATCTACATTGGGAAAGAATTTTTTCATCACTCAAAATTCCTGATTCCAAGTATGATCCCATGTACCCCAACACACACACACACACACACACACACACATACATACTCATTGTCAAACAACCAGGCACCCCATTCAGACATCACCACATCAGTACACTCAGCCACTGCCAGCACACAAACACACACACACACACACTCAGGATCACACACTCCAAAACACATGCACACACATCCATTTAGTCAAACAACCAGGCACCCCATGCACCCAATTCACCCATACACTCTCACACACCTCTTACCTCCTATGCTTGCTTCTTCTCTGGGAGCTGATGGGAGGGGAGGAACGGAAAATGTGTCCTCCTAGGCCCTCCCCAGTACTGACCCGGGCCTTCTTCTTGGCTGGTACAATGGCGCTAGCCAAAGAGAAGGCTAGATTGGCACAGGGAGGGGCTGGGGGATGCATTCCTGGAAGTCTGGGAACACGTCCTTCTAGGCCCTCCCCATGCCAATCCAGGCTTTCTCCTTGGCCAGAGCCAGAGCTTTCCCTGGTAAATTGGGCCTCAGCCTTGGTTGCCCCAGAGAAGCCTCATTTTTCCAGAGGTCTCCAGGGTTTTACAGATCATCTGGTCACCCCATGCACAGGGTTTTTTGGTTTTGGTCTATCTGTGTGGATGTTTGTTTTGCCCATGGACTATCTGTTTGTTTGTCTGAAACCAATATGGAGTCAGTGCACAAATCAACTTTCTCTGGGGTTACTGGCCCAATTCATGCCTGCAACTCCTCCTGTGGTATCCCACAATTGGGCCGTTCGCCACTTCCTCAGCTGATCTTTTCTATTTGTTTATACCCTCCCCAGAACTTTCTGGCTTAAAATGCTTTCCTGTCACAGCCCATTAATGGCACAGCAGTCTCTGTAAGGCTTCAGAAATAGTCGCAGAAATGGGAAAACAACATACACAGCAAAGCATCAACAAACCTAATGCTGTTGAGTGTTGCGAAACAGTTTCCCCATGAATAAGGGCGAAGAGAAATGGGCGGTGGAACAGCCACCCATGAGAATCAAATGAGACTGAGGTACCTTCTTATTATCACAGCATTTACTTTGAATCTTGAGGAAATTTGGAAGTTCTGAAATTTTAGTCAGTTAATTGAAGAGGAGAAGGAAGAGAGGAGTTCTATAAGAAGCTCTGCAAGGGGAAGACACAGATACAAAGTGACCTGAGAGGCCATCTGCTCTGACTGACCATGTGCTCAGCTGAAAGCCGCTTGATTGCGAGGGGTGTGTCTGGAAATAGCTGCTTGATTGCTCATTGTGTATGACTCTGGGATGGCTTCTTGCTGAGCAAGCAGAGTTGCTGCATCAGTAGGTCCAGAAGGTGTATAAGCCAGCCAGTTTTCTGGGCGTGACCTCACAAAGTGATCAGACAGAGAGAGCTAACAAGAGTCTGGCAATGGAGTTTGGCAGAGGAGGCCCGGAACAAAATTTCCCTATAAAGTAAGTGGGTGATGTGTGCTCAGTAGGGCCCACCAACTGGTCAGCTAAGGGAATACTTTTCAAAGGACAGTCAAAGGCCGATCAACTACTGACCACTGCTGATAGGGAAGAAATTCATTTGGTTTGCATTTCAATGTGACCTTTCCTAATTTTGTACTTTTGAAGCAATATGTGAGTGGAGACTCAGGCCAGATCTACACCATGCAGGATATAACAGTTTGAAAACAGTATATGGAATGTCTCCTGGACTCGAACAGTTGTCAAAACCGTTTGAGACCATTATAAAGCAGGAGGGTAGATCATGCCTCAGTTATTCTTTGAAATGTGCACTCCTCAGAATTTTGAAATGGCATTCTATAATTCAAAAAAATGTGTACAAAAAAGCATAGATTCGGTGAGAGGTGCACACAAAAATGTGTATATTAGTGAAAATAACACTCAAAAAATGCATTGTATTTGGAAAAGTGCTTGCAAAAATATATATTAAGCCAAATTCCATACAAAACTGCACATATTAGGAGAAGGTGTACAAATGTGCATGGACTTTCATGCAAACGTAAATAAAACCTTCAAAGTTCAGGATGAACCAAATTTAAGATTGGAAACATTCTCAAAGGCCACAGCTAGACCTAAGGTTTATCCTGGGATCATCCAGGGTTCGCCCCTGCCTGAGCCCTGGATCCCCTGTGTGTCACCTAGATGAACAGGTTTGACCCCTGGACGATCCAGGGATAAACCTTAGGTCTCGCTATGGCCAAAGTTTGGAATGAAGTGAATTTAAGATTGGGAGAAACCGAAGTGGACAGATCCAATTTTAAGTGCAGCTTTGTATGAATTTTGTGTGTGTGTGTGTGTGTGTGTACTAGAACTAGGAGATGTGAGAGGAACCTTGTGCTTAAAAACAGAATTCACTACATCTGAAACATCATGGACAAGAGTCATGATCTTTACACCTCCATTTCAAAGGTCTTTTACTTTAAACTACAGGAGTAGCTAATTGCTGAACTATAATTCAAAAGGCTGACTATTATAAGGATTGATTAATCTGCAGCCGAAGAGGAGTGCTATTATCCTTCCTTTTATTTAGCTTGAAAGTGCTGTAATGTTAGGCGGAACGATTGTACTTGCTGTTTGCAAAGTAAATTTAGACCTTCTGTAACATTTCTGGGAGAAAGCTTTGTGCTGCTTGACAAAAGGCTCTCATATCCACCCAGCCTTCCTTTCAAATTAATGAATGAATGAATGAGTGACAACTTTTATCTTTTCAGGATTAAGAAAATACCCACCAATTCTTTTCAGTGAGAACATTAGCCCCAAATAGAATCACACTCCCACGCTAGCTCCAACTGAAATTCTGTCTCTGACACTGGTGCTTACATAAGGCCTAGGCCTAAGTTTGCTTTTCATTTTTGAAAGAGGATCCATCTTCCTTCAAGGACAGTGGCTACAGAGAATGCTTAGGGTCAACTAGCAGCAGGTGTCAGATACTGAGGGGCTACAGCTGTGTGAGAGCCAGGCATCCAGCGGACACTTGGGGAAATTGATCTTACGGTCAACCCCTCCCCCATCCCCCCTGCTGACCCCGGGCAGAAATGTGGAGATGAGCTGCCACGTTGCCACATCCATACTTCTAGGAGGGATGCAAATGCTGTGCTATATGAATATAAATGGCTGATGCAGAGCAACGGTTTTCTGAATGTATCATTGGGGGAAGCAAAGACTGCATAATATACAGCTAGTGTATAGCCTTTGATCTTACAAAGGAGCACATCCTGTCTCATATCTGTCAATTAGGAAAGGGGGCCTCTAGTCTACTGGGCCTTGCTCCAGTTACGTGAAAGGCAGTGAAAACCTGTGATAACTGTAAGAGAAACCAAAATTGGCAGATTTGTCAATCCCTATATCACAGTTTGCTATTATTTCCCTTGATATAGCAGGGACTGATCCCAACATTGTTGTTACTTCTTTCTCTTCAATACAACACAATCTAGGAGGAGATCTACACCAGTCAAGATAGAACGTGTCTTACCGTTTTTAAGTGTGCGTTTCATAGTATTACGCCACATGACGTATAGTTTGTGACGTTTTATTGTTGTCTGTTCTCCAGTCATTCTATTTGGTATGATGTGGCCGATTTCATCGTATTAAATGGGTTTCCTGTATTTCTTTAGCCAATTGCATTCCTGGGGGCCATGTTTATGTAATTTCCACGCCCAAAGTTGGAGCCATTTTTTCTTTCAAGCCTCTTTTTTCCAGCCACTTCCAGTTTCACTTTTGGGAGGCTTCTTGGTGGATTGTTTGTAGGTGGAGGGGCAATTGAAGCAGCGAGAAGAGGAAGTGGGAGGGGAAATGGGCAGATGGGGAAATAGAACAAATGGATTTATTTTCTTAGTGTGGCCAAAAAGAATGCATTCCCACGGAAAGAGAAAATGTAAGTAAACATTTTAAAAACAGCTACATTTTAAATCGTTCAAAAACAAAACGTTCAATGAATGTAAAAACAATGTTTCATATACTAGTGTAGATCTCCTCTAGGTTGATATATCAGGGCAGAAAATTAATATATCAGAGCTCTCAAGAGGATTTGAGTATCACTTCCAAAGACAGAACTATGCTTTCCATTCTTAATGGTATTTGGGGAGTGCACTCACCTCTCTTCATTGTAAAGCACTGCTGAGAGACATAGGGGTGCTTAATCCTTTTCCAACCACTGTTTTCTCTTTGCAACTCCCACCCTCCAGTTTTTCTCCAGCTGGAGTCCCAGTGCCATATTTGAGTAGGCATTGTTATCTACATGTAAAGTTGGAGAAGACCAGCAACTTTCTCTAAGGGGTTAAAATGCCTCTCTTAAGGTATAGTTAGTTCAAGTAAGAGCATATGCTGGTATTTTTGCCCTGGCCCCTTCGACCACTGGAATGTGGCTATTGCAAGCTTTCCTGAAAAGGAATTCAGTCCTTAGGGTGAAAGAGGTTCAAGAACCCTGATGTTGACGAATCTATAGAATTGCCAAGTTATGTGTATCTCAATTTATTTATTTATTAAATTTATATACTGCCCCATAGCCGAAGCTCTCAGGGTGGTTTACAAAAGTTAAAAACAGTGAACATTAAAAAAGTATACAAAATGTAAAACCATCAAAAATATAAAAACAACAGTATAAAACAGTGTCCATTTTACAGGCATTGACAAGTGATTGTGTTTATTTCCATGCTGTGAAAATGCTTCTGTTGCTGATTTCTGCGGATCAAGACGCTGCAAAAAAAAAAAAAAAAAAAGTATAAGAGCAGACCAGACCATGGGATCTTCCCCCCTTTCCCAAATTGTCAAGCTGATAAATAAATATATATATCTTAAAAAAAATAACTCTCAAAATTCTTGATGATTATCCTTGGGAAAAGATCATGGGATCTTTTAGCAGAACATCTACTGTTGCTGGGAAGTAAGTCATGCATCAGTTTCATTCAATGGTACGTTAACTCCCCCAGTGTTATAACCATCTTTCAGTTTTTATACCTGCCTGTTTTGTTCATTATTAGCAATCTGCCAATGTCACTTACTTCCACTTGTTAGATTTTTCAACCACATGATGTAACTGAACATAGTTAATTGACTCTGGGCCAAGATAATTAATGCTTCTTGCTGAACACAAAAAGAGGTACTGAAATTGTGCAGGTACAGATGGATTGTGTCTAATGAGTTACATTTCCTGTCTCTCTGTTGTTGTGCTTCAAACAATAGTTGCCATAAAGAATGAGAAACAGAATTCATATGACTTATGACTAGTAAGTGAAGGTGTATTATACTGCTTACTCCTGCAATGCTTAACCATCTCAATGAGAAAAAACTGAAGCACAAACAAATTATCTGAGATACTGCTTGGGAAAAAATGCATATATTAAGGGGACTTACTTATAAAGATGTGTACAAATTTTTGCATGCTCAAAATTGCATACAGATTAGGGGAAATCGGTAACAGACATGTGCAAGTTTTTGTGTACACGAAAATGCATATATATATACCTTTTTTTTTTAAAAAATCACATACAGGATGGGATGAACTTCTATTTGAGAAAAAGCATTATAGAAAGTGAATCAGAGATTCATCTATCCATAGAAAAAATATGAGAAGATAAAACAATAGAATCTAACAGACTGACACCAATGTCACCTGGATGCTACATAAAAGGTGAGTGAGCAAAGGATAACAATTCCAGAAAAAAAGGCTACTATGAAAATATTCAAGGTTAAATTGCAATAGCAGCAGTGTTTTTAAAGAACTTTTGTTGCATTTATGTTTTTATACCTCACAGCTATATCAGTGTTATCAAGAAATGTCAGGGTCGTTGTTTAGTTGTTTCTATAAGCAAAGGGATTTGTATTTTGACATATCTGCTTGTTGCAGAGGCCTGTGGACTTGTTTGTAACAACCATGGCTCGGTTCAGACTCTTTTTCCAACCACACTTTCCAAAATCATGAATGTGTTCACAGGCAGCTTCCCTCTCCATTTCCTGTTTACCATGAACCATAGTTTGCTATAAAATCCAAATAGGTAATTGATAGCATGTGCTTTCCAAATTAGAATCAGAAACTCACTTCAAATCAGGCTTGTTCAGGCAATTGTAGGAATGTGTGAGGGTGAGAAATGGTGATGGGGTGTTTGCCCAATTTCTCCACCTTTGTCCGCTCTACCCTAAAGATGGAGAAGGTGGATAGAAAGCGCCATATGTTCAGGAACCCTAATTGATGAGGTGCCCTAACCATATGGAAGCTTCTACTCATGTTCACACAAACTTGCATAGAATCCCCCTTCATACCACATGCATAAAGCTCAGGGGTGGAGCACATGGGGATGTTGGAAGTGGGGCTGGAATGCATCTCCTCAACATATCCTGTTTCCAGCTTTAGCCATCATGCATTCAGCTTAATGTCTGAACAAGGCTATCATGATTTTCTATTAAGGAGTTGGATCCAGATTTGTGCTGGATCAACTATGCTGGCAGAAATGGATTTCCTTGCCCTCTCCTTCCCAGGGCAGTCCTTCTACCCCAATGCTATATAGCAAGTCAGGAGCCCATGATGAATGGGGTGAGCTCTGGTGTGCGGGTAAAGTGGGACACCCCCCCCCCCCAAATCAGGCAGAAGGTCCCTTCCTCTTGTCGAAGGTAGATCCTGGATCTGACCGCTGGTTTGGAGGCAAGCTCTAATGATAGTTTCTCAATTCAGATGTTGCTACTTCTTCTTCTTCTTCTTCTTCTTCTTCTTCTTCTTCTTCTTCTTCTTCTTCTTATTATTATTATTATTATTATTATTATTATTATTATTTAGATTACTTAGATGCCATTCTCAAAAAAAGATGTAAGGTGCCTTACAACAAAATGAAGACATACAAAATTTAAGAGCTAAAAACCATTTTTCACTAACATCCCACCACCCTATAAAGCAACTTAAATATCTGATCACCCATAAACAATTCATCTGATGCACCGAAGAGCCCATCAGAAGCCATCAAATGCTTGGGAAGAGAAGAAAGTCTTAACAACGGCATCCCATAGTTAGTGTTAAACAGGAAAATGAGAGGGAATCCATTGTGGGGATGCGGGAGGAGGAAGTGTGCCAGCCCATGGCTTGTTTTTAACATGGTTTGAACTGAGACACTGTGTTGTAAATTGACCAGAAATATAAGTCCCCCCCCTGTGCACTATGTCAACATATATGTTGTGAACATATATGGTTGTGCCTTGTTCTCAGAACCAGCCTTGGTTTTGCTTTCTTTGTTGAAATGTTAGAGTTTATACATGATATACTGATATGTCATCATTTCCTCTTGTCGTGCTATGTACACCATACTGGCACATCACAGTGTAAGATTATTATTTTATTACATTTGTATACTGCCCTATAGCTGAAGCTCTCTGGGCAGTTGACATAGGACAAATTCACTTAAAAACAATATACAAAAATTTTAAATCACAAAAACTTTCAATTTAAAACCACAAAAAACATAGATGAGAGCAGATAGTATTGCTCTTTTGACTGGCAAACATTGAAGGGGGAGATGGTGCAAAGCCAATATTGACAATGAGGAGAGTGTCAAAAAGGCTGAGTAATAGGTTTTCAGTTATTTTTCCGCATTACAGTATTGGGGCATAATTAGCAGTATGCAAAGAAAGCTGTTAATGTTGGAAAACTCTGAGCCTGACAACTTAACTGCGAGTATTCAAAAGTGGAATTCACACCCTGGGTCATTATTTCAATTTGTCTGATAGCTCAGGGGAAAAAGCATCACCATCTTTGCTTTCCCTTCTTTTGGAAATTTCTCATCACTGGGAGCTTCCTTATTTTAGGGATGGGGACAAATCGAATCCAGAAGAAACTGCATTAAGACAGCTTTCAAGGCGGGTTTGGGCATGGGGCCTGTCTTGAACCAGTGGTGTATCAAGAAAATGTATTTCGGTGGGGCCCAAGTAATTGTGCTGGGCAAGTTGCTTTGAGACAACATATCCGCAGATGCTCCAAGACACCAAACATGGGTGGAATCTTGGGTGGAGTCTAAGGGATCAGTGCCTACTTCAAAGGAGAACTCTCCACCAAACTTGGGGGGAGGGTTCAAAGTGAAACAAGGACCAACTCCTTGTACATTTTCAAGGAGCAGGTATGAAATTGGGGTGCTTAACGTGGTGCTTCCCCCAGTGGTAATCTCCCCCACCCCCTCATCAAGCCCTGAAAAATGACCCTGCATGATCATGTAGAATCACTGTGATGGAGGGTTCTGGGTAAAAAATGGAAGGTGCTTGGGTCTGCCAATTTTTTTTTACCCAGAAGGCCTCATCATAACAACACTACACCATAATGTAGTGTCATTCTAGGGGTTGTTGTGATGGTGGGGGGATGGCAGTTGCAAGTTGCTAGCTAGCAGATGGAACAGTATTACTGAGAACCACCACTGACTTTCACCCCTAGACCCAAATTTGGCCCCCACCTCAAAAATCCTTCAAGTGCTCCCTGTGTTGTCTGCCTGGAAATGGGGCTGTGGAATTGCTCCTGTGCCTGGTCCCTGCCTCTTCCATCTCTGATACTGGGAAGATCCCCTCGCAGGCCTGCAGGGCTCCTCATGGCCCTTTGAATGCTCCCCTCCCCCAGGGCATGAGGGGCATGGTATCAGTATGCATACATGCAATTTCTGACCCACATATGAGGGGGAGGTGTCATGCCCAATGAAATTATTCAGTGAAATGATATTGCTACACACAATATGAGGCTATTTAGAATAATTGCTGGGTTCTAAAGTAGATCATAGTTTCAGATTGTAAGCCTATGCGGCAGGGTCTTGCTATTTACTGTTTTACTCTGTACAGCACCATGTACACTGATGGTGCTATATAAATAAATAAATAAATAAATAAATAATAATAGTAATAATAATAATAATAATAATAATAATAATAATAATAATAATAATATAGGGCAGAGGCCCTATTTGTCAACCATTGCACTATGATGACTAGGGGTGTGCACGGACCCGCTGATCGGCTTCTCTTCCAGATCTGCAACTTCTGGATTGGGTCCGCTCTGCTCCGCCTATAGTCCGCTCCGGTTCGTTGCAAAGCTCCGGATCCGGATCGGAGCTCCGCTTTTCCCCCCATAGGCTTGCATTGAAATCCAAAAAACCCTACAACTTTTTTTCTGTTAAAGTTAGAAACCTCAAATTCGGCACCATGACACCTCATGCACGTATACACATGCATGCCAAGACTCAAGCCAATCCAAGCCTCCCCTGATTTTGGGGGAATTTTTGAAAATCGGACACCCCAGTATTTCAGGGATTTAAAGCTGAAGACAGCTCAATGGGGCCATTTCAAAGGAAATCCCAACATGCTATGAATTGGGGAGTAGATAAACCTAAATATGAATCTTCTTCCACACTTGAAAAAATTATTTGGAACTTCAAAAAGTCTAAGTGAATGCAGGAAGGACTTATCCCCTGAGTCAAAGCAAGACACACACAAACCATCCCCGCGAGGCGGGCAGGGGAGGAGGGAGGGAAGGCAGGCAGGCAGGCAGCAGACATTTCTGGGGGCACAAGGAAGTGCGGCAAGGATGGCTTGTTTCTTTTTAAGCCAGCAGTAACGCATTGCACACCAACCCTGTGAGGCAGGCGCAAGGAGTGAGCAAAGGATGGCTTGTTTCTTTCTAAGCCAGCAGTAATGCATTGCAAACCAACCCTGTGAGGCGGGCGCAAGGAGTGAGCAAAGGATGGCTTGTTTCTTTCTAAGCCAGCAGTAACGCATTGCAAACCATCCCTGCGAGGCGGTCACAGAGGAGGAGGACAGGCGGGCAGAAAGCCAGGCAGAGATATGCCATAGATCTAGTATGGGGGAGTCAGTCCCGGCAGATGCCCCACCACAGCAGCACCCCGGGGGAGGCAGGCGGGCAGGCAGGCAGCAGACATTTCTGGGGGCACAAGGAAGTGAGCCAAGGATAGTTTCAAAGCTAGTAATGCAAACCATCCCTGTGAGGCGGGAGCAGCACAGAGAGATGCCTTTTCTTTTACATCCCATAACTAGGAGGCTAGGAGGATAAGAGTAAAGCTTTGTGATCCTTGCTTCAGAGTTGATTGACTGCACTGTGATCACAGCCATTATTAAACAACAACAAAATAATAACGTTAATAATAGCAGTACTAATTAATATTAATAGCAACAACAACAACAAGGAGTTGAACCACAATGAAAGCCTGCCTGACTTCACTGAAGAGGAAAAGCCAGGAGAGCTTGGGCTGTGGGGTGTAAATATAAAATGGAATAAATAAATAAATAAATAAATAAATAAATAAATAAATAAACAAAGGAGGGGTGCTATTAAAAGCAGCAGTGTTGCTGAATAAACAACAAGAAGATTTTTTTTTAAAAAAGGCTATGTCTGTCTTTTACCAGTAAGAGGAAAGTGGACGTGCCCAGGGGGAGGGGGATATGCCAATTTTTGACTGGCCCTAAGTAAGTACCAGTCTTAAGAAGCTACCTGTCACTTCAACTCATGAGAGGCATTAGCTTCAGTCTCTCCACTGGGTTACTCTTTGGAGGGCTCTGATGACCCTCCAAGGGTGGGAGAGTGTGTGCACTGGGCACGTCCACATGCCCTAGGGGACCTCATCCCCTTGCACCACATCTATTCAGTTGTTCATCAAGGTTAGGGTGGGTGGCAGTGCTGTGTTTACTATCTGTTATTTATTTGCTTAGTATATGATTTCAGGTTGTGTTTGTGCATTTGGTGGGGCTACTGTTTTAAAAAAAACACTGGGAAAAGTCCGTTCAGACTAAGAAAGAGAAGTTTCCTAGTATCCCAAGTTACTAAGTATCCCGTTTTGCCGATTCCCTCCTCCAACTTTGGGATTGGAGGATGCTTCATCAGGTGATCATGACTGGGAGTTGAATCTGCCTCTCAGCACTTCAAAAAGGTACCTCTCCTGCTTTTTTTACCCGATTTTTGAAAAAATTAATAACAAGCGAATCGCACCACGCAGAGTGCTGAGAGTAGGCTCAAAATGACCCCCAGCCACAACTCTCTAAGCACAAGAAATTTCAGAAAGATAGCTTTAAAAACAACACAGTTATGCCCTAATCTTTTCCGCAATGCAATCCTATGGGCGAAATTATCCAAAATGGCGGGCGGATCGCTCCGTGAAAAGAGAAGCGCTTCTCCTTTGGCCGCTTCTCTTCGCCATGGTTTTAAGGGTCCCCGGTTCGCTTCTACTCCACCTCTGGGCAAGGCGGAGCAGGCCAATTTGCTTCTGATTCTCCAATTCTAAGCGGAGCGGAGCACATCCCTAATGATGATATTCCATTTGTCGTGTGGATGAAGTTGTGATAATATCAGTTGCACAATAAAACCAGGCAGGAGGCCATGAAATCAAGCTGAATGGTTTCTGGTACCAGCCATAGGAAGAATATCTAGGTGAATGCCTCAAAGTACCTTATTGATACTCCAGCAAAAGGAGCCGGTCTTGTCGGTTTTCATGCACTGGAATTAAGTCTCAGTGAATATGGGTCTGCTTATTGGTTGTGACTTTGCATCATCTAAATTACATGAATAATCAACACGTACCATCCTTTGACATTATTATCTCCTTTGAAAGCTACTCATTTGGATTTAAAATCCCTTTTGGGACAACACACCGAAATGGAGATGCCATCTGTCATCCTGTCTAAGACCAGACCCATAAATGGAATGCCATCATTGTGTTGCTGTCACAATCAGGGAGGATTGAATGCTGAGGAGATAATTGCCTTAAATGCCAATGGCTTCCGCTGCTGAAAGGAGCAGATTTCAGAACTAAATTCGGACTTAAAGAAGGCACTTGTTTTTGTGTGTGTATGTGTGTGCTGCTAACTTTTCCTTTGGCACTGGTTCACCAGAAAGGAAATGGATGGGAACAGCTTTGTTACTATTAAAATGGAGCTGGAAGGTGGAACTTGCACTATGTCACCGTAGCTATCATTCAGGAGCCAAAGAACAGACCTGGCATAAAAGGCTTAAGAGGACCCAATGTAGCCACATGTTTGTAACATAGGGCTGGTTCACATGTGCATTTGATGTCTTCAGCAGCCTCAAGTGGTGACTCATCGGTGTGAATGAGCCATCACAGCTCGAACTGCTCGCCAGAACTGTGTATGACCTGGCATTCACTTCAAATAGGATGCTTGTCAATGGAGTCAAGGCTACACATTCAGCTGTGAACCATCCATTGTTGAGTGATCTCCATCCACCTTGGTGCAGAATTTGGCTTGAGCAACAGGTTCCTCCCCTCTCCTCAGTATTTGCTTTAGGAATGATTGATGGCAACAGTGGCCAATAGATTATTTAAAGACGTGATCCATGCAGCATGCAAGTGTTAGGAATAAAGCAGGGGTGGGGAACTTTTCTTGGCTTGAGGGCCAAATTAGCTTTGTGCAAGCATGCCGGGGGCTGCATGCCAGCAGTAGGTGGAACCAGCCCACAGCTGACATGTGGCCTCCAACACAATTACCCATTAATACACTCACTCCTCTCTCTCTCTCTCTCTTACACCCACCCACACCCACCCACCCACCTGGAAATGCCCCTGCAATTAGGTTTAAAATGTATAAATAAATAAGGTTTTTTTAAAACTCAATTGGCACCAATGGCGCTTTTTAAAAGCCTGATTGCAATGTGGGAAGGTTGATTTGGGTGGGTGGGGGTACAACACAGCATTGGGCAAAAGGAGGGTTAGTAGTCCTTCTTTCCCCGGCAGCAAACCTCCCCCCCAAAATGCCCTCCCCCAATGTGCATTTATTCGGCGGAAAAGGGGGAAGCAGAGCAAAGATCTTATCTCCAATCAGAGCTTGGAGATAAAAGATTTTGGTCTGGCGGAGGGGAAGGTGAGATGGTGAATTCCGTGAGCTGTATCCAGTATAGGCTAGAGGTTCCCAACCTCTGAAATAAAGGCTAAAAGTGTTCATAGGGGGGTTCATCAGGTCTTTCAGGAAAGAGAGGAGTTGTATAAACAGAGCGGAACAGCTTTGTGGATATTTGCTCTTATGTGGTTGCAAATATTTAACCTCAGTGAACAGCTGGATCCTGCTGCTGCTAAGATAACAGTGGGCTGATTCATGGGAGAAGACTGCCCTAGCATGGGTTTGCTGTGGAGGAAGCACTAAGATTAAAGGACCGTATGCAGCAGCAGCAGCAGCAAGACAATTTGTTTCTCTTTGCAGCAAGGAGTGGCTGCCTTATTAAATTGTGAATATTGGCAGTATGATTAACATAGAAGACTTGCTGCTTATGTATTTGGGTTAACCCCAAGCATGCACGCCTCTGAGCTACAGCTGTGAGCATGATAATGAAATTAATCACCTCTTTGATAAGTTGCCAATTGACAAAAATCACTACCATTGTGGCTGCAGCCACGAAATCCCTGCCATCTATTCCTCTCTCCACAATGAATTTCATATCTGCAAGTCAGCCTTACCCACATGATGAGTTTATTGCTTAATAAATGCACATTTCTTTCTCATTTGCATTGCACATTGCGCAAGTCTTCCCCTGTTGCAGGAATATCACATTTTACCAGCATTCAAAATACACTACTCTGTACCTGGGAAAATGAAATTCTTTCCCACTACCTATCGGGCATTGCGATTTCTATTTATGGTTAAACAAGTGCCAAGAGCCTTTATTGGATATTGAGTACAACAGGATTAGGAATGAGTCACCACCTCCATTCTTGTGTTTTGGCAAGGGTCCTAGGTTGTCGGGATGGCAAATCCATGATTTTGTGTGTGAACTGCCCAGAGAGCTTCAGCTATTGGGTGGTATAAAAATGCAATAAATAAATAAAATACATAATATTTTTTGCTTTCTCATTCATTTGGAGGTTTTAAATCTCAGGTTCTTTCTTTCATGAATATGAACTTTGTGAATTTTGGCCAATTCTTATCACAAACAAACTGAAATGAAATTCTCACCCATCTGCACCAGCTAAATTCAGTGGGTCCAGCTATTCCGAGCCTGGAGGGGACCATGATGACACCTGTCCATCATACAGCTGATAAAGATGAGGCACCCGTCAGAAAAAAAAGGTGCCAACCTGAATTCAGCACTGGCATGGTTGAATATTCAGAGATTGAAGCCCTGAGACTTTTGAGAGCAAAGTGTGCAAAGCCTTGGGCCTGGATGGATGCATCTGTCCATTTTGGTTCCTTCCACATCCAAATGTTTTTAATCTTTTTGTCCCAAATATACAAAACTTCATGAATTTTGGCATATTCTTATCAAAACTGAACTGAAATTATCACCAGGCCCAGACCTAAGATAAATTGCACCCTTGGTGAGGAGTGCCTTGGATACCCCCTTCAGCTCAGTTTGGCCCTTCCCTCAGGTCAGCTTGGTGCCTCCCTCAGCTTGGTGCCCAAGCAGCTGCCCAGTTCACCCATCCTAAGGCTGGCACTGATTTTCACCCATCCTGAGTCATAGCCGACTTCTGATGCAAGATGATTACAACAACCCAACCCACTCCTGAAGAAGCCCACCTTGGACCCAACGGTATTAGATAACTACTGCTCAGTTGGAAATACCCTTTTCTTAGGGAAGGCATTGGAAAGATTTGTGGTGGAACAACAGCAGACACTCTTAGAGGACACTGATTATCTAGACCATTTCAATCTTGGGGTTCATCTACACCAAGCAGGATATTCCACTATGAAAGTGATATGAAAGTGGTATATAAAAGGTAGGAGCCACACTACTGCTTTAAAGTGGTACTAATAACTGTTGGGGCCCATCTCACATCTACACCAAGCATGATATAACACTATGAAAGTGGTATGAAAGCGGTATATGGTATGTGTCATGGGCCCCAACTGTTGTCAGTTCACTTCAATACCTCTATAAAGCAGTAGTGTGGCTCTTGCCGTTTATATACTACTTTCATAGTAGAATATCCTGCTTGGTGTAGATGAGCCATGGTTTTCAACCTGTTTATTGGACTGAATTAGACTTGGTTGCCCTGATGGTTGACCTTTGTCAAGAAAAGGATAGGGGGAGTGCAGCCCTGTTAATTCTGCTCGATCTCTTATTGGCTTTTGATACCATTGACCATGGTAACCCCCTGGATTGATTCCATGGGAAGGGCATTGGTGGCATTGTATTACAGTGGTTCCAGGGTTGATTTTAGAGAGTAGCATTGGGTGACCATTCGGCCCCTTGGCAATTGAGCTATGGGGTACCGCAGGACACCATCTTATTCCCAATGTTGTTTAGCATCTACATGAAGCTGTTGGGAGAGATCACTAGGAGATCTGGGGCAAAATGCCATCAGTACCCTGATGACACACAGCTCTGTGTGACATCTGAATCAGAAAAGGCTGAGTAAACTCACTAATGGGCTGAATGAGGGTCAATAAACTGAAACTGAATCCTGGCAAGATGCAAGCCTTATAGGTGAGTTGTTCCTGAGCTGGGAGATAGGTTCATTGCCTGTTCTGGATGGGGCTGTACTTCCTCTGAAAGATCCAGTTTGTAGTTTGGGGGTACTCCTAGAACCATTATTGTCACTGGAGGCCCAATTTCCCATGGCAGCTTGGAGTGACTTTTACCAGCTCTGACTTGCACACCAACTATGGCTTCTTCTGGACAGGGATAGCTTGGCCACAGTGTACAAGCATTAGTAACCTCAAGATTGGATTACTGCAATGTGTTCTATGTTGGGCTGCCCTTAAGGCTGCTGTGGGAGCTGGAGCTAGTGTGGAATGCAGCAGCTCAGCTGTTGTCAGGTGCTGCCCCTTTTCAGCATGTAACTCCTTTGCTGAGGGAATTGTACTGGCTGCTTATTGGCTACCAGGCAGGTTTAAGGTTTTAGTACTAGTATACAAAGGCCTAAACGACTTGGGACCAGGATACCTGAGAGAGTACCTTCTTTCTTACCAACCTGTCCGGTCACTGAGGTCATTGGAGGGCATACTCCTGGTGGTTCCACATGGACCCATGGCCTGCTTGGAATCCATCAGGAGAAGAGTCTTTAGTGTGATAGCCCCTGCTCTTTGGAACTCCCTGCCCCTGGAGGTCAGGCAGGCACCAACACTATGTTGCTTCCAATCCCTCCTGAAAAAAAACCTCTTTTTCAGGAAGCATTCCTCAAGAGACCAGCCATCGGGTTTAGTGATACTTTGTTTTAAATTGAACTATTTAAATTTGCTGTTTTAATATTTTAATATTTTTACTGTTTTATTCCTGTGTTCACCACTCCGCAATCTATTTTAGATATGGAGTGGTATATAAATCTGGTAAATAAAATAAATAAACAAATAACCCTACACAGGTATAGTGGCATAATGGATGATATTGAACTTATTCTATGGAGACCTTTATTCACCTCCCTATTCAGACATGAACAGCCCCAAACAGATTTTAAAAGCTGGATACCTAATAAATTAACTGTCTTCCCCTAATATACCATCTGTTTGTAGACTGCAATGCTGCTGCTCGCCCCCACCCCCGAAAGATCTGTGCTGGAAAAACCTACATGCCTAGCAAAAATGAAACAGTGCCACTTTCCCAATAGCTGCATCTCTAAGTTGGGAATGTCTGCAGCTCATGTGTTTCTACATCATACAGCCTTTTAAAAAGCAGAGGTGCTCTGCCAGGGAAAAAATGGTGGAACCCTCGTGGCACAATACAATTACATTTGCCCTTCTTGGTGCTTTGATAACTTTCTGGGCTGTGAAAACATGAGACATTCAGAACGTTCATTCTTAGCAAGGTGGATGGAGCCAGTAAGGGCATGGCTAGGCCAGAGGGGTGGAGGGGGATGATCTCGCAATATGATGATCGTGAGATCCTTCCCCTCAGTCTACATATGGCGTGGCGTCCTGGGAGGATGGAGGACACTGCACCCACCATTTTGTTTTTAATCGGAACTGAGCGCAGGAGCGCTCCAGCAAAGAAGGTTTTTTTTAAAACAACAACAACAACCCCTCCTGCTCCCCCACCCCACCCTCAATGGGCACAGAGCTCCTGAGGAACTCCATGCCCAGTTCCTGGCTTCTCACAGTTACTTGCAAGGAGCCAGGATAAAACGGGACAGCTGCCCACACATTCTACGGTCTTGGGGCAAGCCTGAGACCACAGGAAAAGTCGGGATTAAAGGGAATGCCAATATCCCGTGGAAAGGGAGGAAACACAGGGATGATCCCTGGGCAATCCTCGGGATATCACCCTGCCTAGCCATGCCCTAAGATGGGACTAGTTCCATCATAATTTGGTTTGCCTTTAAGCTCTGTTAGAGCAGACTTGTTCATTTTCTAACAATCCTATGCATGTTAGGAAGATGTCCCACTGTATTCAGTGGAGTTTACTCCCAAGTAAGTGTGTATGGGAGTGCAGCCTAAGGCTTGTGGGACAGAGCCTGTCTCTTCTCAGCCTCATCTCTATGAACATTTGCTTTCTCGTGCTGTTTGGGTTCCTTTGCTCTTGGTTTTATGCCACTTGGCACGCTCCTTTAATTGATTCCAAACTAGGAACATCACACAAAATAATGCTCTTCTCTAATTTCCATCAAAACCTGTTAAGGATAGGGCTGCCAACTTTTGAGTTAAAAAAGGGGAGGGGATAGGCTAGGGTGGGAAGAGCCAGTGGAGAGCACTTGTTGGGTCAGGAATGGCATTAGGGTAAGACTGATACTGGCATAATCAGTGCGTCAGAGATAAGCCCATGACAGGACTTGAAAAGTCTTGGGAGTCCAGCAGAATTTAAGAGGTTTTGGTTGGGCCCTGGAAGGATTTTAACTGGCCCCTAATACTGGCTATTCAATGGACCACAATTTTATGGATATGATCAGTGAAAATTCTTGGCAACCATTATTAGGAACCAGCTATCAATATCTAAATCAGATCCAGGGATTTATTTTAAGTTTGTTGAATGCTGGAGCAGTCTGCATAAAGCCTAAATTATCACATTCAATTCTTGATTTTACTTAGATCATAGATATAGCACAACTGCACAGGTGTTTCACATTCTTTTCATTCAATCCTTAACTTCTACATAATATTTTGGATCATGTGCAAGCAGGAACCATCTTTTCTTCCTTCCTTCCTTCCTTCCTTCCTTCCTTCCTTCCTTCCTTCCTTCCTTCCTTCCTTCCTCCTCCTCCTCCTCCTCCTCCTCCACCACCACCTTTTTAAAAAAGAGATCAGAGTGATAGAGCGACAGGATTTCAACAGAATACAATGACAACTAATAAGGAATATTGTTATTGTAATGATTGAATCAGTATGTGATATGGCCTTGACCTCACTTTGTGCAATTCACATATTTCTCACAGGAGTATATTTGAAAAGATGGATAATATTGATATCTATTAATCTCTGTACTAAGGGCACAACCTTATGTGTGTTTAGACAGGGGGAAAAAACTCCTACAACTCCCAGCATTCCCCACTCAGAGTAGCTTTGCAACCATAGTTAGTAATTTAGGACACAATCCATTCTGACTGGGGCATGCTGGGAGTTGTAGGACCTTTTTCTGTCTAAACATGCATAGCATTGCACCTTTAGTTATTTAATGCATTTCTTAGCTGCATTTCAAGAATACGTCTTCTCAAGTTACTTACAACATAAAGCACGTAGCACTACATCATTATAATAAATTCATAATTTTAAACAATTATAAGAATAAACCAGTAACAAAAGCAGAACATATGATTTAAGAACTTAAAAAAAAGATATGAAGATCTCATATTCCCCCCACCCCCGGTTGAGAAAGCAGTGGTGTGTGGGTGTGTGTAAAGGTACAGGGTCACTTATGCATCACCAAAGAAAGAGAGAGAGAGAGAGAGAGAGAGAGAGAGAGAGAGAGAGAGAGAGAGAGAGAGAGAGAGAGAGAGAGGACAGTGAATTGCATAATATTTGCATATATTAATGTATAGGTGTAGCTACAACTTTAGTAATAATTATTTAAATGAAAAAGAAATACATCTCACCACAGTGGGCCATCCCATGGCCTTTGTGCCTGCTTAGAGCGCTGTCCAGGTTGGTGGGCAACTTCAAGGCACCTGCTTGACTTTCTTAATATGGTTCTTTATCTTGAAAGCAAACCTGGACCGCACAGTCCTTCAAATATAGGATTGTCCTCTGTAAGTAGGACAACTGACCACTTAGAAGGGTACTGGGTTATGAGCATAAGATGACTCCCCAAGCTCCATCTATTACAATACAATTGCTTAAGCCGGAGTGGGCAGCCTAGTGCCCTCAAGGTGTTTTGCATTACAATTCCCATAAGACTTAGCCAGCACAGCCAATGGAAAGGGATTGTGGGAAATGTAGGCCAAAGCAGGTCTAAAACTTTTAAAAATATCTGGACCAAACTGGGAGGAGATTCCCCACTTTGGCACCCATGGGGCATTTCTTCCCAATGCAAAACAGCGGCATTGGAAGAGGGATTTTCCGCAGGACTCCAACAGGGTAGGAAAGGATTAAATTCTCCATCCATGTTACTGTGATCCCAGCAATGATCAGCACCCACAGCTAATGCGTTTTTAAACCTCTGAATGTTAAATGCACAGACACAGTTAACATGAGGTCTAGTTTGGCCCCGAGCATGCACCATTGCGGTGTGGTGTAGTGGTGTGAGAACCAGTGTTGGTTAGCGGTTAGAGTGTTGGACTGGGACTCAGGAGATCCGGGTTCTGATCCCCACTTGGTCATGAAGCTCCGTGGTGACTTTGGGCCAGTCACTGACTCTCAGCCTAACCTTGTTTGGATTGTTGTGGGAATAAAATGGAGAGAAGAACGATATAAATCACCTTGGGTTCCTTACAAGAAGAAAAAAAGGCAAGATAAACATGTAATAAGAACTAAAAACATTTTAGAAATCCAGGCGCCGTTGCTGATTCTTTCTTGTCTACAAAATGTGCCCAAGCTGTAAAAAGTAACTGCATACTAGATGTGAATTTCAACGAGCCGTGCCCTCGAGAATGGTAGATTTCCAGAAGTTAAACAGGCTTCTGTTTAGTTTCAAGCACCAGAATTATCATCATATGTCTAGAAGATACAGCTGTGATATTAAAAACCGACAAAAATAGAATTGATATTTTGCTGCCGTATCCACTTATCCGATGTGTTGTTTGAGAGATTCATTACTTAGTTACGCAGTCTGCAAAATGCCCTGAACCTGGGTGGTTCTTCTGCATGTTTCTTCCCCGCCCCACCCTCCTCCTGGGTGCTTATAGGATTTTATTTCCCCTTTCACCTCTTGGTGGCACTTTAGTCTATTTATTTAATCTCCCAACTTCTCAGAGTTGTCTTGGAGAGCAGATTGGAGAGCGTGGAAATGCCAAGCAAAGCCGTCGTGTTCCCTCTGCTCTTGAACTATAGCATTATAATGCACGTAAATGGTATTCTAGAATACCACCACAAGGAAGGACGTCTAATGGCCTCAGGCAATACAGCATGCATTCTAACAACTGACAGCTGCATTCTGAAGGCCATACTTTATAATATGGATATTTGATGTACAAGAGGGGGGATGTAATAATAAGTGGGTGGGTGGCAGATGGAGGAAGGAAACTCTCCATTCCTCTTGTTCTCCTGCCCATGCTTTGCTGGCAGGTCCCTCTGTGATAGGGTGGCCATGCGTGCTCTTTTACAGTACCCTGTTTGAAGGCCTCCTAGAGGACTGTCCTCCATTTTAAAGGTATCCTTTATTTGTAGGGCTGTCCTGTCTAGTTCTAGTTCAAAGATAAAGAACTATATTAAGAAGATCAAGCAGGGGTCTTGAATTGGCCCATCAGTCTGGACAATAGATTGAGGAGGCGCACAGATCATGCTTTCCCCAATTGGTGAGATGTATCAAATTTCTTCTGAAATGATTATTATTTCTACATCTGCACCTATACATAACCATCTGCAAACATTATGCAAATTACTGTCTGCTTTTGGGGTAATGTTATTTATTATTTATTTATTTATTGCATTTCTATACCACCCAATAGCCGAAGCTCTCTGGGTGGTTTACAAAAAGTCCTTTTCTTTTGTTAGGAAGTGTGAAATGGCCACCTTATGACCCAGATCCCACTTCAAGGTCTTCCCATGGTGGAAGGAAGGGGAGGGCTCTTGCCACACCTCTGCTAGGCTATTGACACACCAGAAGATGGCAAGGGCTGTGAAGTGAGAATGGTGATATCTGCAGGGAATGCAAAAGCAGTGGGCTTTTGGTCTTCATGTGCAAGATTCAATTAAATTCCCCAAGGTAAGAAGAAAAGTGAGGGAACAAAAGAAGTGAATGGACAAATATGCCCCAGCACTCTTCTCCTTTTTTACCTGCTTCATCCTTAATGTACTTTTTGTTCATATTAATCAAACGGGAGAGCCAGCTCCAACCAGATATATCGAATGCACACAGGAACCCGCTTTATTCCATGTTAAATGTAACACATAACTACAAGATAGTTGTGTGGTGTAGTGGCTAAAGTGTTTTGCTGGGAGTTGGTTGATCCAGGTTCTAGTCCCCACTCAGCCACGGAAACCCACTGGGTGACTTTGGGCCAGTCACAGACTCTCAGCCTAGCCTACCTCACAGGGTTGTTGTAGTGAGGATAAAATGGAGTGGAGAAGGATTTTCCTCAGAGGGAAAAAGGTGGGATATAAATGAAACAATAAAATAAATAAACAACATAAAGGCATACTCCTCCAAAAGAAAAGCTGAACCATTTCTTGGTCTCTGCCAACTAAACCCACCTTCCTCCTCAGAACTCTTCTTGCCTTCCTTCATTTTCATACCATGTTTTTCCCACACTGGAGAAACATGGTAGTTTGTTCTTTTTAGTACTAATGTTCACATTTACTGATCTGAGTTAAAGAGGTCACTGCTTCAAAATAAGAGAGCAAGAAAACAAGAATGAAAGATTTTGTCCTGTGAAAATCTGGCCTATTTACTTATTCATCCCACTTGTATCACTCCTTTCTCCAAAGAAATGCAGAACAAGGGATGAATGAGAAATTAATTTCCATTCGTTTAAGACTAGGAGTCATCCTGTTCGCTTCCCCTGAATGCAAATATGAGCACTTTTTGCAGGAAAAGCCCGCACACTCTCGAGCTCGCAATGCTGTTTTGTAAAATGGGTAGTTTAGAAGAATGTGCAATTTAAAAATGTGTATTTTGAAGAGAGAAAAAAGCGCATCTTCATGGTGTGGGGGTTATTATTATAATTTCATTTCATTTCTAAACTGTGCAATAGTTGAAGCATATTTTTCCCATTCAGACTGGGTATGTTGGGAAAAAGAGTGCAATCAGAAACATGAACATTGACGTAGTTTTTGGAGAACCTTGATAAGCTCAAGAGCTGAACTGAATCTCTTGTCACTACTCAGGGAAGCATAGATAGGGTTATCCCATTTTCCCTCTAACAATGTCCTAAGAGGCAGGTGAGGCTGAGAAATGGCTCTACCTGAACACACATATAGTCTTTTTGGGTATGTGAGCCCTATTTCCAGCTGATTTATTTATTTATTTACAATATCTCTATACCACTCCCCATTCAAAATTTTGGAGCGGTGGACAAAATGAAATAGAATAAAAACACATTAAAAGTACATTTAAAAAAAACAACAAAGTGCAAAATAAACCGTGGCTTCCTGGAACAATAACGTTTTCAGGTGGGAGGAATGCAAAGTCGGCGCTACCTGACTTTCAAAGGCAATTCCATAGGAGGGGGGCCACCACACTGAAGGCTCTTCCCCTGGTGGACTCCAATCACATGATAGATCTATGTGGAACCACCAGGAGCATGCCCTTGGATGACCTCAGTGACCGGGCACGTTGGTATGAAGTCCCCAAAGAGCATTCAGTGGTTATGCCAGAATGGGAAGAGAAAAAAGTTACATCAATTGAAGAATTAATGTTAATTTCCCCATTGAAAAATGTATCTCTCTGTTTTGTTCTCTCTCCAACCCTCACTCACACTCACACACAAAAATAAATACACACGTTTGCTGATTTAATTTATGGAGACCTCACATTCACACTAGCATGTTTTTTTTTTTTTTTAAAGGCATTGTCAAAATCCACCCAAAGGCAAATTAGGGGCAGTGACTTATCAGGAATAGATTTCAGAAAATAGAGTTGCCCCCTGGTAAATAGGGATAATTGAAGTACATGACATGATGTAATATTAACAAAATGAAGCCAAGATAATGTATTATAATATTTACTGAATGTAACTCTCATAAAATTTTATAAAAATTAAAAATGCTATACACATAACGAGCAACACTACATTCTGAAAATCATATTATCCAGGGTTATCAATATACCATTTTTCTCCTGAAAGAATGCAATTACTATTAAGCTGCCTGGTTATCCAAGTTGCAATGTTTTTCTCTATGCTAAAATCCTCTCCAGTTTAAGCTGCAAATTGAGAGGAGCATTTTTCAAACACTAAAGTCCTTTCTATTTTTGGTCCTTTTAAGCTCTTTAACCTGCTATACTGCTTTAATTCCAACCAATAAAAATAAGCTTGACTGACACAACCCAGTTTCATTGAGAAGGAGGTGGGTGGGGACAGAATCGTTTGCCAATCCTTGGAGGTTACAGTAGCAAGTATTTATTTGGAAGCAAAGGAGGACTTTTTATTTATCGTTATCGGCCTGTTAATGTTGAAGAATCTCCTTTTGGGGAAAAATCACACACAGAGGAAAGCAGGGGCATAACCTTGTACAATCACTATGTTGAATAAAAAAACTATCAGGGCTGGTACTCTCTGTTTAAAATCGTTATGGATTCTTTATATTGGGGGCTTTCTCCATAAAAAGCAGAAATCTTTATAGCAGACAGAATCTGCCTATGGAAGGATTGTCTGTCCAAATAAATGGATGGGATGTTTTGCAAGCAAAAACAAAATTCTCATACATTCTGAAGGTGGGTGGGTTACTAATGAACTTATTATTATTATTATTTATTTATATAGCGCCATGAATGTACATGGTGCTGTACAGAGTAAAACAATAAAATAGCTTCTTTTCCCATGATGCTCAGATGCAGGAGAGGGGCATTCTATTTTGAGTATGCCAAGTCTGGCAGTGAGAAAGAGCTCTCTCTCTCTCTCTGTCTCTCTGTCTCTGTCTCTGTCTCTCTCTCTCTCCATCTGAATGTCTGGTGCTTGTCACTACTACAGCTGGGACCCTGGCTACAGGGACCCTTGGACATGACGTTTTTATCAGCTGTCTGATCAGGGTTAAATGAGCTAGAGAAGAACTTTGTGAGTAGCATGGCTCACCTCATCTTAAGAGGTGAGCATTACAAGCTACCAGAGTACACAATCACAGCCTGGCAATTGCAAATGTCAATGGTATCTCTAGCTCACCACGAGGGGTGGGAGGAACTATCAGTTTTGCTTTCTCCTGCATTTAGAGCTTCAAAAGGGGCAGGTTCCTATGTTGCTGGGGATCAAAGATGCTTTGCACACCACCCAGAAGTCTCTGCAAAATCCTGGTCTTTCCTTCATAGAGACCAGTACCAGCTCTTGGTTTTTGAAGGCCCTTGGGGAAGACATTCTCAATAGGCTACTTCCTTCAGTGAGTCTACCTTCACCCTGCTGTTGTTACCAGCTGCTACTAGACCTCCTTCTCTTTCTCATCATTGCTACCTCTTGCTTGCTTGACAGGGAGAGGGCAAGTAAACGAGACAGCAAGCAAGCAAGCACACAATGAATCTTCTCTTCACTAGATAAAACACAGGGCAGGTGAACAAATGGGTTGCAATGATGAGGAGCACCTACATGGGCCTCTTGTCAGTGAGGCTTCTTCTGGGGTGAACCCTTGACAGGTGCCCAACCATGCCTTTCCTTGATATCAGCCCTGATACAGACACTGCATCTGTAGCGATAGGCATTATGTTAGTTGATAGTAAAATGTGAATATATTTGCCCTCTTTCCATTGGCTTCCTATTAGTCATTGCTGATGATTTGAAATGTGTAAGCAGGGGGAAGCCAGCTCTCCTTATTACTGTTTGGCTAGCTCATTTAAGTGTGATGAAGATGCACCCAAGTTTATCTAATGCAGATGCAGTACAAGTAGGGATAGGTGTTTACTGAAGTCAGGTACTTTAATGTTCTTTTTGATATTTCAGGAGTGTTAAGCAGAACCACAACATATGCTCTGTTGGATAAAATTAGAACTTTGCAAAATTACATGTTTTCAAGACATAGCCAGTGCCCAAAAGCATATAAACAATTGGCATATGAAGAATGAAGCACTTGTTTAAAAAGGCAGAATCTCAATTATCTGAAAAGCAGTCAGAGATGATCCATATTAAAGGAAATGGCAGATGACAGCAAAACACAGTTGCTTTAGAAATTAGGTGATGAAATTTATCACTCCAGGAAGAGGCATCTGAGGCAACAATTTTAGCAAGATTGATTTTTTATATGAACAATACATATAATCACTAGGGGTGTGCACGGACCACCCGCTCCGCTTCACTTGCAGATCCGCCATTTTCCGGATCGGGCTGCTCCGCCCCGCCCCCGCTCCGCCCACTTCCGCTCCGCTCCGCCCGGAGCTCCGGATCCGGATCCGGAGCTCCGTTCCCCCCCATAGGCTTGCATTGAAAGCTAAAAAATTATACAACTTTTTTTCTGTTCAAGTTAGAAACCTCATGTTTGGCACCATGACACCTCATGGGGATATACACACGCACGCCAAGTTTCAAAGCAATCCCATCATCCCCTGATTTTTGGCGAATTTTTGAAAATCGGGCACCCCACACACAACATCCCTGCGAGGTGGGCAGGGGAGGAGGGAGGGAAGGCAGGCAGGCATGCAGCTGGCATTTCTGGGGGCATAAGGAAGTGAGCCAAGGATAAGCCAGTAATGCATATAAAATGGAATAAATCAATAAATAAACAAAGGAGGGGTGGAATTAAAAGCAGCAGTGTTGCTGAATAAACAGCAAGAAGATTTTTTTTAAAAAAGGCTATATCTATCTTTTACCAGCAATAGGAGGACGTGCCCGGGGGAGGGGGAAGCAGCTGCCAGTTCAACTCAAGACAGCCACCAACAGCTCTGAGATTAAGAAGTAAACGCTCACTTCAACTCATAACAGGCATCGCTCCACCACTAAAAAGTGAGCATTCACTTCAACTCATGATAGGCATTGCTCCACCATTTTACTCTCTTTGGAAGGCTCTAATGGCCTTCCAGTGCAGGAGAGAGTGGGGGCACGTCCACAATGAGATGCCCTAGGGGAGCTCATCCCCTTGCACCACATCTTTTCAGTTGTTCCCCAAAGTTAGGGTGGGGAGCAGTGCTGTGTTTCTATCTCTTATTCTTGGCTTAGTATATGATTTCAGGTTGTGTTTGTGCATTTGGTGGAGCTACTGTGTTAAAAAACACGGGGAAAAGCCCGTTCAGATGAAGAAAGAGAAGTTTCCCAGAATCCCAAGTTACCTGTTTTGCCTATGCCCTCCTCTAACTTTGGGATCATCATGACCGGGAGCTGACTCTGCCCATGAGCCCTTTGAAAAAGGTATTTTCCCCGCCGATTTTTAAAAAACTTCTAGCGCGCGACCCGGACAACGCAGAAAGTTGAGAGTAGTCTCAAAATGACCCGCATCCACGACTCTCTGTGCACAAGAATTTTCAGAACGATAGCTTAACCCCCCCCCAGTTATCCCCGATTCTTTCCCTCAATGCAATCCTATGGGCGAAAAGCCGGAAACGCCTTTTGAGCCGCGCGGTTGACCGGATTTCCACAAAAATATAGCACGCGACCCAGACAACGCAGAGAGGTGAGAGTGGTCTCAAAATGACCCCCATCCACGACTCTCTGTGCACAAGAATTTTCAGAACGATAGCTTAAAAACCAACCCAGTTATGCCCGAGTCTTTCCCTCAATGCAATCCTATGGGCGAAAAGCCGAAAACGCCGTTTGAGCCGCACGGTTGACCCGATTTTCACAAAAATATAGCACGCGACCCAGACAACGCAGAGAGGTGAGAGTGGTCTCAAAATGACCCCCATCCACGACTCTCTGAGCACAAGAATTTCTAGAACGATAGCTTCAAAAAGAACGTAGTTATGCGCGATTATTTGCCGCAATGCAATCCTATGGCGAAATGTTTTCAAGATGGCGACCGGAGCGCTCCGCCTGAACTAGGAGCTCCGAAAAATGGGCGCTTCTCTTCGCCTTGCTTCTAGGGGGTCCGCGGTCCGCTCCTACTCCGCCTCTGGGTAAGGCGGAGCAGGCCAATCCGCTACTGCTTCTACGCTCCTAATCGGAGCGGATCACACCCCTAATAATCACTAATGCAGCCAATGGTGCTGCTACCCAAATGAGGTGCTTGTTGAGGTTAACTGATCTTGCCTGCTGTGTCAGTTTACTAAAAAGAACTTTTGCAGCCTTCCCCAACCTAGTGGTCTCCAGATGTGTTGGACTACAACTCCCATCATTCGCAGCCAGCATAATGAGGTCGCTTTTCAACACATCTGGAGAGCACCCAGGTTGGGGAAGATTGAGCTAATGTGACACAGTGGTTCTTAGAATGAGCTGTGAGCTAGGATGCCCCTGTAGAGAACTCACTAGAAGGCCTTAAGTCAAGTGATTCTCTTTTAACCTCAGCCTGCCACCTGTAAAATGGAGATGATAATTCTTGCCTACCTGACATGCTTGTTATCAGGATTACTGACATAAGGGGGCATTCTGGTGGGCTGGGAGGGGAGGAGACTGGACAGGCCAGGATACAATTTTTCCTGAGCCTCCTCCAGCCTCCTTCCCTCCCCCTCTGAAGTGTCCTCACTTAAATGGGTCGTCTAGCGAAAAAGCAATGAATGGAAGGTGGGGAGCCATTAAGATCTCCAGGTGAGATTTTTGGGGCTCAAGGTATCCTCTTCCTCTTCCTCTTCCTCCTCCTTCTTCTTCTTTGAAAAAGGTTAAAATATGGATCTTTGAACAGCAGCAGTGTTTCTATTATTTAATGGGTGTATTAGCACTCAAATAGGATGTGTATGTACACATGCATGCACACACATACACACACAATTACAGAGATAATAGATAGCCCTGGTTTCATTAATGCTAAAAAGCATCAAGGAAATAATAATAACTACAGATTGTAATGAAAATTGGAAACTCAAATGTTACCCTGCAAAAGTTAAAGCCATCAGGTTTAAACCCCCATAACTTACCCTACCTCAGACCCTTTTTGCAGTTTTTCACTACTCATTTTAAGAGTGATGGATTTGAATAGTAATGATTAATTTTTGTGATGGTTTGATTCATTCTTATTAGAATGCAGGCACAGGAGGTAGAACCAGTATTCCTTTTTGTTGGTCTGTGCATACTATCCACTGATGGCCTCTTCTCACATTATGTCTGCAGCATGGGAGGAGGGATGGGTTAGAAATTCACCCTGTCAAGTCTTTTTTTTTTTAATGGATTGACTTAACACAGAAAGTGTCTCACAGATTGATGGATCCGAGGTGGTACGTCATAGCATAGGCACGCACCTTATGACAGCATGCTTCCTCCGTGGAGGACTGAGCTGCCCATTTCAAGCTGGAATAACGACCAGATACAGTAGATTCCATGGAGTGGGACAAGAAGTCAAAGAATATTAAGCTTGCTGATGCTACTTGTAGAGATAACATTTCTGTGAGGCAATTAAATATTAAAAACATGAACTGCACATTCCTTTATCCTCCTCCCCGGGTCTTAGCAACAATAATTAAGAAGTCAAAACAAGCGTTCAACTCATCAGCTGAACAAAGGCGTTAATGAATATATTTTGTGGCCATTGCGACAGCTTTATTAATCTGAATAATAAGAAATAGGGTTTCATTCTATACTTGGTCTACAATGTCCTCACCAGATGTGAAGGATTTGTTCATTGATTGTAATACACCAAATACTGACTTTGGGCAAATTCACTGATTGATTTACCAATTAAAATTTAAACATAGAGATTGGTAACTATTGAAAGGGCCATGAATCCAACCATTCATAAGGTTTTTGTTTTGTTTTGTTTAATGATTCCTTTTGCTTCTTGGCAATCCTGTGCAATCTGACTCCTTTGCTCACACAAATCATAGTACATGAATTTGTCCTTAAGGCTCCTTACAGAGCGATGGATTCTGCTCTGACATTGCATGTTTTGAATGCTTCTTCATATCAAAAGTTATCCACACTTTAAAAACTAGCATATTAGAGACAAGGCTAGACTAGAAACTTCTCCTTGACATGCTAGTATTCTATGTGCAGGGTGGTTTCTTATATGATCAAGCAATTCAGCCATATTACTTCACTCCTGCTGACTGAAGTGAGAAACAGAAAGCAAGAATTTTACCACATTGTTCTCATAATTGTGGAGTTAAATTATTTGAATGCAAGAACATTCTTACTGTGACTGAAGCTATGCAGTAAGAGTGTGGTTGAGACCTGTTTTGAATGTTGACTTTATGGGGCTGTCTGCTGGTCATCAATAAGCAACACTCTGATATTAATTTCTCCTTTTCATCAAGACAGGATGGAGATAATTTGGTTAGGTTGTTCATCTGCCCAAGGGAGTGGTGTTCACTGGAATGAACAGAGTCAAGAGGAACATTCTTCAGAGCTGCTCTAATTATGTCCCAATTATGGAACTCCCTCCCACAAAAGAATGACCAAAAGCCAATCTCGAACAAAGGCTTTTGGAGCTCAGGATTAATTTAGACAGAGGTAGAGAAGACTCAATGAATTGGATTAAATTTTAATTTTGTCTACTGTTGGGGTAGGATTGGTGCTTGTAACCACACTGAGCCATAAGTATAGACCAGGCTATAGATATAAATAGATAAAATCAATAGTAGGCCATCCTACTAATTCTGGCATCAGGTTTTTGAGGGCTCTTGGACCCAACACCTTCATTGGGACTCCATCCCTAAGTGAGTCTATCTTCTTGCTACCGTTATCACCAACTGCTATTGCTCCTCATCCACTTATCATTACTTCCACTTGCTTCCTTGACAGGCAGAGAGCCAGTGAGCAAGTAGGCAGGGTCATCTACTGGTCCTTCTCCTCACTTCCAACGTTGTCTGGGGCAGAGAGAAAGGCAGGTGAACAAGCAAGTTACAATGATGAAGAGAAGGAGCAGCTCCTGGAGTTTTTGTCAGTGGGGCCATGCTGGGGCACGGGCCCTTGGCAGGTGCCCAAGCATGCCTACCCTTGATGCCAGTCCTGCATCCTAGCTTAATAATCTGTTTCATATTGGAATCAAGAGAAAGAATAACAGTGTCTTGCTAATAGAGATGGGTGAACTCAGCCTTGCCTGCTGCACACCTGACTTCCACTGGCCACCTGACCCTGTTTGTTGCATTAAAGCCCCAAATGGCTTGGGACCAGGCTATCTGAAGGAATGCCTCCTTCCATATGTACCTACCTGGACCCCAAGGTCATCCTCAGGGGTCCTTCTCCATAAGCCCCTGCCAAAGGAAGTGAGACAGGTGGCTACTAGGAGAAGAGTTAGTAGGATGTGAAATCACTTCTCCAAGGAGGTTCACCTGGCACCTACACTATATTCTTTTAGATGCCAGGTGAAGACCTTTTTATTCTCTCAGCATTTTAACAGTCTATAAACTTAATTTTAAATTTGCTGTTTTAAATTTGTATCTTAAATTTGTATTTCTGCACTGCTGCTGATTTTATCCTGGTTGGGTTTTGTTATTGTATATCATGCTTTTATACTGTTTGTTTTATACTTTGAATGGTTTTAATTTTTGTGAACCGCCCAGAGAGCTTCAGCTATTGGGCAGTATAGAAATGCAATAAATGAATAAATAAATAAAATGTAGTGAGCTGCTGGGTAGTTTGTGAGTGCCCAACGAGTGGCACATGGCTTCCTGCTGCTCTGCCGAGCTGCCATCTTGTGCAAAATGGTGGCTTGGCCTTTTCCATAAATCACCATTTTGCCTAAATGGTGGCTGTAAAGAGATCCTCAAATTTATAGGCCATTGATATCCAATTACAGGTGTGAATAAGATCATTTACACCTGCAATTTTGCATATATGGACCTCTTTACTGCCGCCATTTATGCAAAAAGCCAATTTATGGAAAAGGCCAAGTTGCGATTCTGCAGAAAATGGCAGCTTGGCAGATCAGCAGGGACCACTACACTTGCCCTACTTGACATGCACTGAGTTGGGCAAGTGTAGCGGTCCATGGACTTCAGTCTGGGGGGATGAGCTGGCAGGAACCCATTGAACTTGAGCCTCTAACCAGATACTTGCAACTTCCCTGGTTGCTAAAAACCACTGTAATATAACTAATGCTATATGAAGGCAAAGATAGTGCCTTGCTTCATTCTTAGCTAGAGAATGGTTTGGATCTAAAGATCTACTTTAGGCACATCTAAGCATTTAGCCTAAGAGATTTTTCTTTTTTCTTTGAGCAGCAGAACCCCATGCCATATTCAGAAAAAGCTTATAAAAGTCCCTTGAGTTTCCAGTGTGGGAGCTAGTACTTAATATAATCCCAAAGAACCTTCAGGCATGCAAAACTAGGTGTACTATACTTTGGATTCTTTCCAATAACTTTAAGTAGAAATAATATTGCATAGAAAAAACACTGAACTTCTGTGATCTAGTGCAGCTATGCTATCTTTGACTCGCCTGCATTTTTCATGCTAAGCAAAGCCATTTTAAGCTAATCTATTTTTGATCAGTTAACTCTATCCGGTTTTGCCTGTGCTAATTTATCTTCATACATCACAGTTTTCAATGGTAACAAAAACCACCACCTGAAGAATAGTACCATTGGTCACCAACATCCTTGGGTAAAAGATTCACTGTCCTTGCCTTGGTCTAGCAGTTCAGTGCTATAGAATAATTCATCCCATTTCAGGGCTACAGAAAAGAAGCTGAAATGACTGAATTCTTTCACTTTTGCCCAATCAACTATATTTTATTCCCAGGACAGCTTTATATCTTGAACAAAAAAAATATCTTCTGAGACTTCTGACTGAGATGTAATATCAGTTTTCAAGTTCAAAGACTTGTTACCACTGTGATGCCAACTAAAAACGCATTATCTTTAAAAGAGATTAATTTATACATGAAGAAAATAGTTGGAATGGAAAAGGGTTTCATTGTTACAATGCACATGAATTTTTAACCTCCTGAGGTTAGGCAGAAATACAGAACAGTATGCAGTGAAATGGTTTTCCAAACTTCACCAAATGTTCCTAGCAACTACACCCATTTTGATTAAAAAAAACCACTGACAAAATAGTCTAATGAACAGGCTGAGGCAAATGATACACATTTTGTGCATTGCCTTTAATGTCACACATGAACAGATGAATCTTTGCTATCTTGCAAGGCAAAAATGGGAAACAATAATAATAATAATAATAATAATAATAATAATAATAATAATAATAATAATAATAATATTTATTTGTTACCTGCCTCTCCCTCTGGATCGAGGCGGGGTACAACACAAATAAAAACACCATAAAATACATACAACTAATTCAAACGTTTAAAACCAGTGCATCATTAAAAGCAGCACACCATTAAAAAAGGCATCTTAAAATTCAACTGGCTTTCTTAAATTCTGGAAGACTGTTAAGCTGACAAATCTCTCCCGGCAAGCCATTCCACAAACTGGGAGCGGCAGAAGAAAAGGGTCCTCTGGGTAATAGTTGTGAGCCTTGTTTTTGTTGGCTGGAGTAAATTCTTCCCAGAGGACCTGAGTGTGCAGGGCGGATTGTATGGGAGAAGGCGATCCCGCAGGTAGCCTGGACCCAAACCATGTAGGGCCTTAAAGGTGATAACCAACCCTTCATACTTCACCTGGAATTAAATTGGCAGCCAGTGAAGAGATTTTAAAACTGGTGTAATGTGGTCACCCCTAGGTGTACCAGTGACCAACCTGGCTGCCATATTTTGAACTAGTTGAAGTTTCCGAACTAGGCAGAAAGGTAGCCCTATGTAGAGTGCATTGCGGCAGCCGAGCCTCGAAGTTACCAGCGGGTGCACTACCGTCTTTAGGTCTTCCAACTCTAGGAAGGGCACAGCTGGTGTATCAGCCAAAGCTGATAGTAGGCACTCCTGGCCGTCGCATCTATCTGGGCTGTCATTTGGAGCGACGGATCCAGAAGCACCCCCAAGCTGTGAACAGTCTTTCAGGGGGGAGTGTAACCCCATCCAGAACTGGTTGACACACCTCCAAACCCAGGTTATGACCTTTGACAGCAAGCACCTCCATCTTGTCTGGATTCAGCTTCAGTTTGTTTTTCCTCATCCAGCCCATTACTGCCTCTAAGCATTTATTCAGAGGAGACACACTATCCTTAGCTGATGCTGTTGTCGAAGGCATAGAGAAATATATTTGGGTGTCATCAGCATACTGATAGCACCCCGCCCCATGCCTCTGGATGATCTCTCCCAGCAGCTTCATGTAAATATTAAATAGCATTGGGGAAAGGATGGCACCTTGTAGTACACCACATGGCAGCTCCTTCTTTGAGGAGCAGCTATCCCCAAGCATCATCATCTGGAACCTGCCCGAGAGGTAGGACCAGAACCGCTGAAGCACAGTGCCCCTGATTCCCAATCCCCTCAGGCGATCCAGAAGGATACCATGGTCGATGGTATCGAAAGCTGCTGAGAGGTCCAAAAGTACCAGAAGGGACACACTCCCCCTGGCAATACTCAGGCGTAGGTCATCTGCTAAGGCAACCATATCCTGCTTTGAAGCCGGTTTGAAATGGGTCTAGAAAATCTGCATCATCCAAGACTGCTTGGAGTTGGAAGGCAACTGCCCTCTTGATCACTTTGCCCAAAAATGGAAGATTTGATACTGGTCTGTAATTATTAAGGTCCAGGGGGTCCAGGGAGGGCTTTTTTAAAAGTGGCCATACTACAGCTTCTTTTAAGTTGGAAAACTCCCCTCTCTGAGAGATGCATTATTAATATACTGTAATTGTTGTCTAACTGCATCTCCGCCCTGGATGACCAGCCATGAAGGACAGGGATCAAGAGGGCAAGTTGTCTTCCTCACTTGTCCAAGCAGTTTGTCCACATCCTCGGTACTCACCAACTGAAACTGATCTAGTGTAACCCTACTTGCGGAGTTGCTGGATACTCCATTGTCAGCTTCTGCTATCATGACAGCATCCAAGTTGGCTCTTATCCGAGAGATTTTATCTGTGAAATGATTGTTAAAGCCATCACAGCGAACTACTGAAGGCTCTAAAATCGGGTTCAGTGGGGAAGGTGTCTGAGTTAGACCTCTCACCACCTTCAACAGTTCTGCTGGACGCGAAAGCTTTCTTCGCTGCACGTATTGCTACCCCGTAGGAACGAAGATGTTCTCTATGTTGCGTCTTGTCGGATATGGCTTATATTTAATATGGCTTATGTATGGGGTGCTTCTGGACCCAGCTTTGCATCTGGATGCTCAGATGGCAGCTGTAGCCAAGAGTGTCTTTGTGAAATTCACCAACTGTGTCTGCTCCAGACCTGGCCATGGCGGGGACACATACCCTAGAAGGATTCCAGTGGTAGGTGGGACTGAATGCAAATTATGGGATATAACAAGTCTACACAAAGTAACCTTGGCTATTTGAGCAAGTCAGGGAAGATGTATTCACATTCAGTTCAGAAAAGATTGGAAGTGATTTAAGCAATTCTGGAATGACAATTTTTTTTTCAATGACTGGCAATCCTTTTCTTTTGATATAAGGGAATCCTCTGGGAGTAAAATCCTATACATGTCTACTCAGAAGTAAGCCCCATTGAGTTCAAATGGACTTAGTCTTGAGTAAGTGTATATAGAACTGTAGGCTAAATCAAATAAAGTGGATGTTTTATAGTAGAAATCAATAACTGGCAGAAAATGAATAACTGAAGGTATAAAGTTAAAACTGTTTTGAAAGAATCAAGGTGTGAGAACTCATTCAGAGTGATATACATATTATTACATTTGATTGTTGTGGTTGTTGCTGCTATTCTGTGTATTTCCTATTCTTTTTCTACTTTTCTTTATAATAATGTTATAACATTGTGATAACATAACTTATGTACCCGGTGCCAGGTGAAGACTTTTTAAAATTTCCCCAGTATTTTAGCAATTTATTATTCTAGTTTTTTCTAACTATGCTATTTTAAATCTGCACTTTAAATCTGTATTTTGAAACCCTGCATTGCTACTCAGATTTATTTGGATTGTACTTTTGCATTGCAGTTTTATATTGTGGTTTTAAACTTTCATATTATATTTTATGCTGTACTTATGGTTAGCTTTTGTGAACTGCAGAGAGCTTCAGCTATTGGGTGGTATAGAAATGAAATAAATAAATAACGAGAGAGAGAGTGAGAGAGTGAGAGAGAGAGAGAGAGGACTGTTTTCTCCCTATTGTTCTAATTTTATAAAAAATAAAATATAAATTTGAAACATTTAAACATTCTCTTATGTTTATTTCAGTCTTCCACTTCATAGCAAACCACAGTTTACTGCAGATCACCCAAAACCACATCAACTCCTGTAAGTATGAAGGCAAGCCATTGTCTATCCATAGTTTAGGCCACAGAATATAGAGTCTATCATCTCTGGGATGGTTTCTGTTTCTTGGATGCAAACACATTTACTGTATAGGCATGCTCAAGTACTATTTCTTTTATTTTAACTTTGCTAAAGGAGGAAAAGAGAAGTGAACTTCTTTACCTCCCAGTGATTTCCCTCAATGCACATGCAAGTGCTATAAACTCTCTGACCTGGAAAACACTTCACTGAATTACATGCCAAGGAGAAAACTCTAAAGGCTCAATGGAGAAAATTGCCTTTTATTTGAACAACTTCTGCCAATAGCAGCAAGAGTCAGGCAGGTTCCTATTGAAGTTAGAGGTACCCCTTATTTAGAAACCACTAATCTAATAAATCACAAATTGGAAGTCAAGCCCCTTTCTCTCTTCTTCCCTGCCCTTGCCCCAACAATTGTCAGTGCACTTCAGTACCACTATAAATCAGTAGTGTAGATCGTGCAGTGCACTTCAATACCCACTATAAAGCAGTAGTGTGGCTCCTGCCTTTTATATAACGCTTTCATAATGGAATAAACTGCCTGGTGTAGATGAGCCCTAGGATATGATTACCCGTTTCATCGGGGAGAGAGCACATGTTGCCTGTTACAGAAGCAAAAGACGAAAAGGAAGGGGAGGGAGTAGAAGAAAGGAACCAATCAAGTTACAAAAGAGATGAAGAAGACAAGCAGCTGTTGATACCACATGTTGTCTATCACCCCCAGTGTCTAGAAGCATGCAGTTTTTCCTATTACTCAACACTCTAGACTATTGAGTTGAGGAAAAGGCAACACTTTTTTATAACTATCTTTGCAGGGTGCTTCCATTTGTCTTGTGACTTTTGTGAAGGTGAGATATCAATCCTTAAAGGAAACGGACACATTTTAAAAGCTAGAACAATGTGTGATGTGACATCATTGTGCTGTATGTTTCCCACTTCACACCCTTTTTGTGGTTGGCATGGCGAAACACACAATGTGATGACGACATGACATCACAGGTTGTGTTATATCAGACATTACTAGAGAGAAAGAGACATGGAGCAGTGGCAGTTCCATCTAGTTTGATTTTGTGAAGGTCCTGGAGCCGCGGGTGACTATTCCCAAATCCTAAACTGTATCGAAAGAGTCAGAATATGTTGGGGGGTGGGGGTGAGTGCATAAGATTTCTCTACACTGTATATATGTTATAAACCTCTATCATCCCTCCTCCTTTACCTTTATCTAAACTAAAAAAAACTCTGTAACATTTTAGCCCATCCCTTCCCATCCCACTGCCCTCTGGAAGTTTTTGACTACAACTCCCAGCATCCCTCATCATTGGCCATACTGGTTGGGACTAAGAGGAGTTGAAGTCCAAACCACTACCATTGGGGAATGCTGCTTTCGAAAGTCTTTTCTCAAGAGGGAGGTTCTGCACCCCTTTAATAGGGATGTCTGTTGCAGAGAAATCCTGTTCTTTTTTTGGCTCAATGGAGGTCCATGGCATGTATGAGTCTTCGCATCTGTGAGCTGGGCTGTCGGCTGTCCCTTGAACTCTAGAAGATTTTTGTGCATTTTTTCGGGGAAGGTTCTGAATTTGCAAAAATGTCTGAGCAATTTGCGTGAATTACATCGAAATCTGGGCGAATTATGCAAATTCAGCTATCATTTGCATGATTTGCGCATATTCAACTGCAAGTCGCAGAAATCGCTCAGCAATTTGTGCAAATTGCAGAACCTCCCCCTCCACACCCAAATGTATAAAAATTCCCTAAAAATCAAACAAACTGGCCCAACTTGCTGCAGATCGAGTTGGCTGCTGCTGCGGGAACCGAAACAAAGTCTGGTGGGCAGAGCCCAGGAAAACTCATCAAACTCCACTCCCCATGTTGATGCCTCCGACATCCCTACCTCTTTAGCCATTACTCTTTCCTTTCTCCTTTCCAGCTCAATATCCTTTTTGAGACGGGGCAATCAGAACTTTCTCTGGCATTCCAAATGTGGCAATTCAGGAAGCAGCCAGGCCAAGACAGGGGCCTGAACGCATATGGTGCTACCCGATCTGCCTATGGAGCATGCCAGGAAGGAGGCTCCCCTGCACCAGCTGGGAGCAGTGGGCTGTCCCTCGTCATGGGCATATTAACAGACAAGGCATTTTTTTGGTTTCTTTGCACTCGATTGTATCGCAGTGGTAGCAGCTGCTTCTATTGAAAATGAATTTTGCATCTCAGTCAGGAGTCTGTAGCTGTGAAAATGGAAAGGAACAACAGGATCAAATATTACCAGGGGGCCATGATTAAAGCACTGATTAAATAGCCCAGCTCTATTCAGGGGGGAAAAAAGGATATGTGTGCTCTTAGGGTTCAATAAAAATGTTTTCAGGGTAGGATCTACACTACTGCTTAAAATGGTTTATAATGGTTATGACAGCTGTTCAGGCCCAAGACACATTACATATGTAGTTTTCATACTGTTTTAAAAGTGTTATATCCTGCTTGGTGTAGATCGGCCCCAGTTAACGTTGCCCCTCCTAGTAGCAAGACAGAACCATTTTGGTCACCTTTCTCTTCCCCCACCCCTTCCCCAGGATACGAATGGCCTTGTATGTTCCTGCTTAGACTACTATCATTGAACTATATGTAGAGCTACCCTTAAAAAACATCCAGAAACCTCACCTGATTGGACTGATTGAAAATGTATCACACATGTATTCAAACTGCTTTTTCAGGTTCAGGTAATGTCCAAGGAGCTAATTTTTAAACTAGAGTACAAACCTCCTGGCCTAGGGACTAAATCCAGCCCTCCAGGAGTCCCAATTTGTCCCTCTGGGGTTTACCCCAAAGGACTGATGGCCCCACTCTTTTCTGATGGCCCCATCCTTTAGTGATGGCCCTTCCCTCTTCTGATGGCCCTTCCCCTTTTCTAATGGCCCTGCCCCCTTTCCTGATGGCCATTAATTTATGTAAGGAAGATCATTCAAGCATGTGTTCCTAAAGTGGTACAGCCCTTTGTGAGAACTAGACCTGATGGCCTTTCCCACTTTCCTGATGGCCCTTCCCACTTTCCTCCAACCACAGATTGCTTAGTGTTTTCCCAGCTTCTGTGTTGTTATCCGTCTTCCAAAAATGTTGGAATACCTCCCATAATGCTTTGCTTACTGGCAAAAGACATTTAAGTCAAAATAAGTTGCTCTTTTTTTTTGTCCCTTCCCCTTTTGCCTTCAGCCCAGCCCACCACTGAAACATGGAAAGCTCCTCCAAAATGGAACTTAATCCTTGGACTAAAAATGATTCTGCACCCCCTTGCCTTAAACTCTAACAGCCTGGGCCCAGTGTATCTCAGGGTGGCTCTCTTATGAAATCAAACATTCCACTTGCTTAGACCATCTAATAGGATGATCCAAGGTTAGGAGCAGGGCTTTCTCAATGGTGGCACCCTTTCTGTGAAATTCCTTCAAGAAAGTATGTCGGGCATGTTCCTCATTGTCTTTTAAGAGGCCGATAAAGGTCTAGTTCTCACTAAGGTGGCTACTCTGTGTCAGGGCTGTACCACTTTAGGATCACATGCTTGAATGATCTTCCTTACATAAATTTGTCTCTTCATAGAGAAAATGGGATGTCAAAGAGAGAAAAAATCTACCCTAGTGTGCTCCTTGACATATTGTCTATGTGGAGAACTTTGTTTTGTATAGAAAACTGTTCCTTCCTGTGAACTCCTACCTACAGTCTGAAGTGGTACAGCCCAAATGTAGGTTTCCCTTCCCAGTGAGAATTAGGTCACAGACATTTTATTTCACAAGGTAGCGCAGCTGCTCTCTGGAGCTACTTCACCCACAGTGACTTGCTCTGAGGAAGTGCCCCTTTCTCAGAGTGAGAGGCATGGGGTGAGGCATGCTCTAGAGAACCCCATAGGAGCACCATCGTCCACTCTCTTTGAGCAGCAAAGCAGAGGGGCCTCAGGGCTGGTAGTTGGGTCAGCAGCAGCAGCTGGGGGAGTGCAGATGTGGTGTCGGTAGAGGCAACAGCAATGGCTGTCCCTGGGCTCATCTACACCAAGCAGGATATTCCACTATGAAAGTGGGATCAAAGCAGTTTATAAAAGGCAGGATCTACACTACTCCTTTATGGCAGTATTGAAGTGCACTGACAAGTGTTGGGGCCCATGACACATCTACACCAAGCAGGATATTCCACTATGAAAGTGGTATGAAAGTGGTATATGTTATGTGTCAATGGGCCCCAACAGCTGTCAGTGCAATTCAATACCTCTATAAAGCAGTAGTGTGTTTCCTGCCTTTTATATACCGCTTTCGTACCACTTTCATGGTGGAATATCCTGCCTGTTGACCATGGAGCGGGGTGATTCACTGCTTGAGCTACATGGCTCAGTATGACTCATAGTGGTGCCCCCCTGCTCCTTAAACAAAATATGAAAATAACACTCCACTAGGGAACAGTGCATTCCAGCTCATGGTTATGAACCCGAGCCTTGAAGTGTTGCCTCCAGCCAGTGAAATTAATACTTCCACATGAGAGTGTCGGATCTCCCTCCCCTCCCCTCCCATTCATATGAGGAAAAGAATAGACCCCAAAATGCATTCTTCCTGATAAATGAGTTTGTGGCTATGCTAGACCCGTGCTTTGTGTGTGTGTGTGTGTGTGTGTGTGTGTGTGTGTCATGTACATATTTCTGCCTCTTTATCAAAATTGATCAGCTTTAAGTAGGTCAGGTGGCAGACGAAAGCAGCTGCAGTGATCTGTACACTATGATTTACTTAATCAGCGGAACGCCGCCGGCCCACTCGGGCATCGTCGCGTGAAGCCTCGTAAAGATGAAAAAAGGTAGCCGACTGGAAATGAGGTTAGCAGAGGTCATGCAGGGAGCACGCCGGGGTCTGTCATCAAAGCCCGCTATTCCGGGCCCGTGCATCTCCGGCTCTTATCGTTGTCTCTCCGCCTTGTACAAAAGCCTTTTTATTTGGAGTTTAATTTATGGGCTCTGCTGTGTTTACAACCACAGCCATCTGTAGCCGTGATGTCTCGCTCTATTTATACGGCAAATTATTCCTGCACAAACCTCACTATATTTACAGTGGCACTATAAATAAAGGTTTGCCCTATTGTACTTTAGCTGAAGAATGTTGGAAATCACATCTACAAATGATCAATGGAAATTTAGTCCAGGGGAGTCCCTCTCCCTTGGATGATACTGCAATTTCTCAAGGCACGCTGGGGATAACCGGAAGCCACATCCATTACCACCAAAGCGCAACAGGCGGGGCGGTTTCAGTTGATCTTTGCCGCTCATACCGGCACTAATTACACATTGTTCGGGACCACAGAGGGTCGCCATTGCAGAGAAATTTCATCAGATGAATTAGTTCCAGACGTAGTGAGTTAATAGAGGGCCATGCTCCATGCCTGGCAGCAGGTGAAGGACTCAGCATCCTGATCGCTGCCAAACAGCTGCAAAGGGCTTGGGTGGTGGGAGCTGGTGGTGGGGAGAAGGGAGTTTGATTTGCAGTGGAGAAGAGGAGGATGAGAAAAAGGATGCTGGAGAAAGAACTGGAGAAAGGGAGTTGCTCACGAAAAGCTGAAAAGAGCTGAACACATCCCTTCCCTTCCCATCACTGCTCTGCAGTGACCACGGTTCCCAGGCCTTCAGCAGCCATTAGCAGAGCTGGCATTGGTGGATGGATAGTGCTACTCCACATCATTTAATACAGACCTTCCTAATCCATTCCTTCTTCTGGACATGACTTATTGTACTCACAACATCTTGGGAAAGGGGGAGCCCATAGCTACATGTGAAATCTTGATGCTCTACTAGAAAGGCAAAGGTACATTGGTTACACCCATGTCCCGCTCGTGGGTTCCTTGTCGACAGCTGGTTGGCCAGTTGTGAACTAGATGGACCCTTGGTCTGACCTAGCATGGCTCTTCTGATGTTCTTTGATTTTAGGTATGGTGGCCAGGTCTCCTCTTTTACAGAGGACTGTCCTCTATTTGAAGGGCTGTCCTCTCCAGTTCCATTTTAAAGATAATGAGCCATGAGGAAAGTTGTTCATCAACATTTAGCCCCTGGACACGAAACTGAACAGGCAAACACTCAGGTTGCCTGGTCACTGTCTTCCACAATATGATGAGAAGTAGGGCTGTGCACCAGCCCCCTGAACCACTTTGTGGCCCAATCTGGAGCTTTCAGATTGGGCCTGAACCAGTTTGGGCTGATCCGACCCTCCCCCGACTCGCTCCGGATTGGACGCCGTAGCGAGATCCGAAGGGTCGGATTGAGATTCGCCCCCCGTTTTGCCCCCCTTCCCCACTTATTTGCCTCCATGGCGGAGGCAGGTAAGTGGGGAAGGGGGGACAAAATGGGGGGCGAATAAGTCCTCCTCCCCCTTACCTGGCTCTGCCGTCCACCACCGTGCAGACCGCAGTGGGCAGTGGAGCCAGGAAAGGCCCCACTCCCTCCCCACTTACCTGCCTCTGTTGCGGTCCAGCGCTGGCTTCAACTGAGGGCCAGGCCTTAAGCCGGAAGAGCCCCCCTGCCCCCATACCTGGCTCCGCTGCCGTCACAGCACGGATTGCGGCGCCGGCGCCAGGTAAGCCCCTCTCTCCCCCACTTACCTGTGTTCGGAGCTCTGGATCAAGGCGAAGCAATGCGCTTCGTCTCGATCGATCTGCTTCGTCTCTATCCGTAGCTCCCCCAACCCGATTTGGCTCCACCTTTGGCGGAGGTGAATCGGGCCACTCCGCTCCCACTTCTACCATCTGAAACGGAGCAGAGCACAGGCCTAATGAGAAGTACTGTATTTCTATTTAAATTCTCATTATGCCAGTCTTAAAGGAATTGCACTGGCTGTCTATATTCTTCCAGTCAGAATTCAAGGTGTTGGCAAAGACATAGAAAGTCCTAAATGGCTTGGGACCTTGTTACTTGAGGGAGCACCTCTCCCTATATATGCCTGCTCAAGATTTGAGATCTGTTGGAGGAGCCCTCCTCTGCGTCCCACCAATGCAAGACATACATTATAGTGGGACATAGGAGAGGGCTTTCTCTGTTGTGACACCCTGGTTGTGGAGGCCCGACTGGCACCAATGCTGACCTCATTTCAGTACCAAGGTAAAATGTGGCTTTTTATCAACGCCTTTGAAGGCTTAATTTGCCTTAAAGTTTAATTGTTTTACTGCTTTTAAATTTTCTACTGGTTTTAGCTTGTTAGTAGTTTAATATGTTTTTAGCTGTGTACATTGTTTATTGTTTTATACTGTTTGAATTGATTTAATCTGTACGCCACACTGAAATCTCAATGACATAAGCAGGATACAGATGTTTTAATAAATAAGTAAATAACCATTTCTAAATTTGCATCTAAATATAGAAATTACATATGCAAATCTTATGCCTTTTCTGCAGCCCCCCACAAATATGGAATGCCTTCCCTAGAGAGGTCTGCCAGGTGCCTACTTTGTCAATTTTTTAGCACCAAAGATCTTTTTATTCTCCTAAGCTTTTGAGATGGCTATTTGCTTTTTAAAATTATTATTATTATTATTATTATTATTATTATTATTATTATTATTATTATATGTACTGCTGCATTTTAAATCAATCTTCTGCATTCTAAACACAATCTTTCTGTGTTTAGTCATTTATCTTTTTGAAAGCCTGAATTTTTACTGCTGCTTTTAAAGTAATATTTTAATTTGTTTAAATATTGGCTTTTATCATGGGTTGTATTGTTTTGCTTGTATTGTGCTGCAGGGAGAGTATAAATTGAATAAATAATAATGATGATGATGCCAATTACTGTTCTCTTTTGTCCAGCTGACCTTTCCTTTCCAAAGGCCCCAGTCTGCAAATTCCTCCTTCAAGTCCTGGTTAAGTCTTCTGAACCCTTCTATAATGTGCATATTGAATGGGGCACATTCCAATGGGCATTTGGACATTATGGATCGTGTGTTTTATTCATATGTTGGTATTCGATAATATGTCAGTATTCAGAGTTTGTATCCTCACGGCGTGATCTAATTCTTATTAAACACCGTGTGGGTGTTTAGCCTACTTAGGAGTTATTCAAAAATTACAGATAATAACCCAATAAAAAAGGTTGGGGAGATAATGTTAATCGGTAATAATAATTTAAAAGATTACCTTCCTTGTCAGCCAAGTAGACATTTCCTTCTTGGTCTGATGCGAAGAACAGGAATGCTCTTTCTTCTTCTTTAGTACTACCTTGTAGTGTATAAAGATTTCATCTACAAGAATTTTTTGACTGGTGTTTCATTCTATTGGAAGCTGGAGTGATTGCAGTACAAATGTTTGGCTCTACCTGGGATAAAAGTTGGGTGGAAAACAATAGGGCTCTTAACAGTGTCATTGAAATAGTGTCTGCAAAATTCTACGATGCCGCCCATGGCTATAAGAGAGACCATATAGGTTAGAACACAGAGGGCCTTGCTAGACAAGGCTTTAGCCCAGTGCGAGCCCCGGGCTCACCCCTGTGCATCCAGATGACGCACAGGGTATCCCGGGCTCAGGCAGGGGTGAACCCTCCCTGGGTCCAGGGTAACCAGCACTGCTTCTGGCCTGATTTTTCCTGCAGTCTCAAATTGAGCCCGAGACCACAGGTGTGTAGCCAGGTCCGCCGCTTTTCTTGGCTACCGCATTTACTCCTGAGTAGCTGGGAAAAGTGGTGGATGGGCCGCAGCGCTCCATAGGAGCGCTGCATCCATTAGGTATACAGTGGGGACATGGGGGGGGAAATCGCAGCCTATGGGGCATGGGGGGCGGGAAATGGAGGCCATGGGGAGATCAGGGGTGGGAAATGGAGGCCAGAGATCAGGGGGAATTGCAGCCCAGGGGCGATGGGGGGGGCATCGGATATGGTGGGTGGGCAGGGGGGCAGGGGGGATTGGACATGGCGGGCGGGCGGGCAGATCAGACAGGGTGGGCAGACGGGGGGGATCGGACATCGTGGGCGGGCGGGGGGCATCAGACATCACAGGGGGAAATTGGGGGCAGGGGGGAGCGGGGAACCCTTTTTTAAAAACAACAACAACCTACCTTTCTCTTTGTTGCACATGGACTCTTTAAACAAACAAAAAAATGGCTGATGCGACGGGGCTTTCCTTTACCCCATCTCGTGTTACATGTAGACAGGAGCGACAGCCCATGCTACTACTAGCATGGGCTGGCCCCTCTACAGGCCCGGATTCCCAGGTAGGTCTAGCAAAGCTCTAAGTTGTAACTTGTATTATGATCTACCTTCATATGAAGCACAGTTGCAGTGTTGCAGCCATCTTTTGCAGCTGGGTGGACTGGGGCAGACTAGTAAAATAGTATAGGAAAGAACATTACAAAAAATGGGTTCCATGTTGCAGATTGGGATTAAACATGGTTTCTAGGTCTAGAAAGACTGATGGTGATAGAACTGGGGAGTTCTCATTATTGGACCGGTTGCATCCATGGATGCTTGTTGCCATTAAAGACTCAAAGAAGAGATCTTAGGATATCAATATTTTGAACGTTTTATTAATAGGAATTGGGGTAGGCATTAGCACAAAAGCAGGAGTTGGGGGGAGCACTTGAAGGAGAGAATTGGCAGGAGAGAGGGGTACCTTCTGGAAGCATCCCCCCACAGTTACTCCTGGTAACAGAACCCTCATAAAAGGGCAAAAAACAGGCATTTTCAGGGGAGAATAAGAGCCTGTTCAGACAACACACTAAGCCACTGTGGTTAAGCATTTTGAGCTAAACGTTATGGCTTAGAGTGTCATGTCAACCATAACATAGTGTGTTGTGTGATCCATTCCTAGCCATGGTGGCTACATAACCACAGTTTGAACACACTCACTAACCGTTGACTGCAAAAGGGTTAGTGGACTAAGCATGGTTTACCGTGTTGCCTGAACAGGCCCTAAGTGGGTGTGAGAAGGGTTAAGCATCTCCCACCTGTCAACCTTCCCAATAGAGGCTGGTGGCTCCAATTTCAGTGAGGCTGTGAATCCATTTTGGGTTTCACTCAGAACCAGCCAGAACTCTAATGGAGCTATGTTGAACCTTATCCCTCAAATAAGATCTAAGATTTCTTCTTTGAGAGTTTAATGGCAACAAGCATCCATGCATGCAACCGGTTCAGTAAGGAGAACTGAATCTTCCCCTACAAATACTCTCTTGTTATGCTAGAAATGTCTTTCCTGATGGCTAATGGAGGGAATGTTTTAAATAGGGGGAAAGAAAATCTTGTGAGCCTCCACCTATAGTCTGAAGGGGTATTTGTCCAGATGCGGGGTTACCACCCCAGTGAGAACTAGGCCTTATAAGTTATTTCTGTCTATTCCCACAGGAAAATCTGTTCACATATCTACACCAAGCAGAATATAACACTTTGAAAGCGGTTTGAAAATGGTATATGAAGTGTGTCCTGGGGCCCCACAGTTGTCAATACTGTTATAAACCATTATGAAGCAGTAGCGTAGATCCTGCCCCACTTTCTATGCAGTATTTGTAAATGGCTGAATAAACGCATTTATCAGAGTCCAAAGTGATTGCTACGGGTAGGGTGACCGTATGAAAAGGAGGACAGGGCTCCTGTGTCTTTAACAGTTGCATAGAAAAGGGAATTTCAGAAGGTGTCATTTGTATAAATGGAGAACCTGGTGAAATTTCCTCTTCATCACCACAGTTAAAGTTGCAGGTGCCCTGCCCTCTTTTAAATCTGGTCACTCTAGTGTAGCTCCTGCAGCTTTAACTGTTGTGATGAAGAGGGAATTTCACCCAGGTTTTTAATATTTTTAATACACCTGGGCATATATATACATACCTATGTGTGTGTGTGTGTGTGTGTGTGTGTGTGTGTGTGTGTGTGTGTATATATATATATATATATATATATATATATATATATATATATAGTATATATATATATATACCATATATAGAAATGATACCTGCTGAAATTCCCTTTTCATGCAACTGTTAAAGATACAGGAGCCCTGTCCTCCTTTTCATATGATCACCCTAGCTATGGGGTTACAGAGAATATATTTAATGGGTATACAAAAATTAAACCACATGCACTTATTAACATCTACAGACCAAACCTAAGGCGGATTGCATTTTCACCTGTGACTCCAGCATAGCAACCTGAAAAATCACATTGCCAACATGCCATCTGTTGGCACTGCTGTACAAGACTCGAATGGCTAAAAATGTTATTATGAGAGGATGTGATGACAGATCTGTATAATATGTTAATCTAAAGGTGCACTTGTCAATCTTATATTTAATTTCTAAGCCTGAAATGCTGTGATATTTTTGAACCATTTAATTCTTGAAATTTCAAACATGGGTTTTGGCGGGGGGGCAGGCTAGAAACTATATAAAAGGCATTAGAAGATGGCTGGGATAGTCTAATGTTGAAAAGGTTAATAGAAGCAGGTTAGGGAATATGAGAGAATGCCTCTGTCGGCCTATATAGAGTTATGGAGAACATAGGTTTAACGAAAGGAGGTCCCGCCCCTAACAAGGGAAAAGGAAACATGGCCTGTAAAAGGGTGACCTAGGGTCTAAGAGGTTTAAAAAGGAGGAGTAAGGGAACAAAGGGTATTCAGTTAAAAAATAGTAATATTAAATCCGGGAGAAAATTTAAATTGGAATTGAATGTAAATGTACGACCAGAACTAAAACTAAAAGAAGGAGGAGGAGGAGGAGGAGGAGGAGGTGAGGCTGCCCAGGTGTATTAAAAATTCCTTCCTGCCTTTTTAGCCATTTTATTAGTCATTTCCAACTCATCCCAAGAGACAGAGGCCATTTCTACACCTGTCCTTTTCCCCAGGATTGTCCCTGGATTGTCCCTGTGCATCCAAACCCACAGGGGATCCTAGGAGCAGGCAAGGATGACTCCTCCATTTTCCTGGGATAACCCAAGGGCCCCAGACTTAATTCTGCAAAGTATCAGAGACGTGCTCATAAATTGCCTGCAGTCTCCAGTACTGCATAGATAGAGGTTACAGCCCCATGCTGAGGCTTCGGCCTTATGTGAAGCAGCAGAAAAACACAAACAAACAAACAAACAAACAAAAACTAGTGATGGGGTGAACTCCCCTGGTCAAACTTGGAAAGCCAAGTTGTTTTCTCTCTCCAGAACTCAGAAAATAGCCTGGTTTCTTCTGAAACCAACTGAAACCTGATGTGCCCCCAATGATATAACCAGGAGAGGAGACCAACAGGGACCAATCCCTTCTCTCCCCGCCCCCCCCAATGAGCCTCCAAGCCCCTCCCTCACATCTGCCTACCTGCTGTCGTCTTCCTTTTCCATGGAAGCATTCTTCTGGCTTGCTGCTCTGGGGTCAGAAGTGAAGTAGAAGGAGCAAAATTTATTTACTTATTTATTTATTTATTACATTTTTATACCGCCCAATAGCCAAAGCTCTCTGGGCGGTTCACATCAATTTATGTGATGTAGGAATCCGGTTGCCTCCAGAGTTTCTCTCAAAGTGAATGTTTGAATTGAATTTGTAGGAAGGAATATCTGACAAATTTCAAAGGCAATGAAGCGGTGTTTTTTTTTAAAAAAAAAAACACCCACACCCCACAATCCCTCCAAATACAAAGAAGGGCAAAGAAACAAACAAACAAAAAAAACCCCACACATCAAATTTAAATCTAGTTATAGTACAGTTAATAGTTTCCCCAATTTTATTTTATAGACAAAAGTATAGGTGGAATCTTTTGGAGGTTTAATTTAAGAATTTTATGACAACTAGGAAAATTGGTCTCACACATCTTTGCAATGCACCAGGAGAGGGGGAAATGTTGCCCTGTTGTTGTTGTTGAAGTTCCTATCATCCTTCTCCATTGGCTATGGCCAGGGCTGATGGATGTTGCAGTCAGCAACATCTGGAGAGCCACACATTTTGCACCACTGCAATATTCCATCAGATTTATTTGTATATTCTATGGCTCTTCTGATTCCCTTCAAATAACATGTTTTACTATCATGCAACTAAGCAACCCTTCATATTATTTACAAGACAATTTATTCCATGAAAAGATAAAACTTCTCATTTATTAATATTTAACATTTACTCCCAGACCAAAAGGGCAATTGTAAAGCAGATGAGCACACTTTCTTTTTAAGTTTAATACATTTGGTAATATATTCTCAAAAAAGCATTGCCTGTTCCAAAACCCAAGTGCAAATCCTTTGCATATTTTTGCAGTTAGAGGCAATATTTTTTTGTCAATGCCATTAAAGCTTAAAAACATGTGATAGTTTGAGGATGTTTGCCAAGAACACACTTGTGAAAAGCAATTGTATGTCTCCAATGGTAATCTAACATAGTTTGTTACTACAGATTGTAATAATTTATTTTAAAAATAGAATCCATCATTGCATTATTCTACTTTGATTTGTTTATATCTGTATTGGCCAAAATAATCTGTCTTAGGTTACCAGAAGAATTAATTAGCTACTCGCAATTTGCTCCCCAATGGACAACTACATCTCTCTTTGGTTATCAGATACTTAGTTCAATGGAAAATACATTTAAATACTCACTGAAAATGAGTTGCATTCCAAATTTCCCAAGTGAGTTCGTTAACTTTAGAGCTGGATTTGATAAACAGTTCAGAAGACTTTAATTCTGTATTGGCTTGAAAACCAATGATAATTAACAGAAGGGTAGACATGTTAGTCTGTTGCAGTGAAAACAGCAAAAGGCTTGCAGTACCTTAAAGAAATAACAGATTTATTTTGGCATAAGCTTTTGTGGATACTGTTCAGTCTAGGGATGGGCAAACTTACTCGAGTCGGACATGTGGGGCACTCACCTCACCACCGCTTGACCCCACTCGTACGCTGCATGGGCTTCTTTGGTAGCTCAGTAAGTGTCTGATGAGCACGTGGCATTGTGTGTGACAATGGTGGCTCTGGAAATTATGTAATCTCCCCACTGCATAAATGGTGGTTGTAAAGGCCCCATTTATGCAAGAGTAAAGGCATGAACATGCCATTTCTACAGCAAAGGGAATTATGTAATTTCTGGAACCAAATTCAAGACAATGAGGCTGGGTAATTGCATTTTAAAACTAGGGCTGATGGGGAAATTCATGTGGGTTCCAATTTAATGCCAATTTTTCTAATTTTGCACTTACAAATCAATACAAGAATTGAAACTCAGGCCAGATCTACACCAAGCAGGATGTGACACTTTGGACCTTGCTAGACGAGGCGTCAGCGCGGTGCGAGGCCCTGCCTCGTCCCTGTGCATCCAGATGACGCACAGGGGATCCCGGGCTCAGGCAGGGGTCAAACTGCCCTGGCCCCGGGCTAATTGGCACTGCTTTTGACCCGGTTTTCCAGAGTCCCTCCCTGAGCCCAGGGCTGCGGAAAGTCTAGCCCGTTCCTCCGCTTTTCCTGGCTACCGCATTTACTCGCGGGCCCTAACAGTGGTCACTACTGTTATAAACTGTTTTAAAGCAGTAGTGTAGATTCTGCCTCAGTTATCCTTCAAAATTATCCTTCATCCCTGAATTTTGTAATGGAGTTCTCCCATTTTGTAAAAAAATGCATACAAAAATGTGTGCATTGGGGAAAATGCACACAAAACGTGCAAACCCGTGAAGTGCAAACCAGTGAAACCAGTGAAAATAGCATTTAAAATGCATTATATTAGGAGAATCCCTGGCCAAAATGTATATATTAGGTACAGTTGCATACAAAGCTGCACTTATTAGAAGAGACGTACATAAAAAGTTGCACGCATTTTCACATCTATCTATCTATGTTCAGGATGAACTAAACTCAAGACTGTATGAGCGAGAAAGTGAGCGAAACCAACACTGACAGATTCTTCCATCCCTAAATAAAAGCCTCATCCAGAAACACTTCATACCTGCCTATAGATTTGTCAGCAACTATTCCTTCCCATCCATGGAATACAGATTTATGGAATGGAGCACAATGTGCTGAGGCCAGTTAAATCTAGCTCCATAAAACTTGGGCAGCCACAGCAGCCCACTCCCTGCCTGCATTCACGCCTGGCAGAATAAGTTATTTACTATTGGCACCATGTTCTTGTTCCTGAAGCAACCCAGGGAATGGAATATTTGCTACCTCACTTGCACTATAGGAGCATGGCTGTGCATTTAAGTTGGCTTAAGCCTGGCCTTTTGCATAATTAGTTCACCACAGGGAAGCTCAGCATGGATGGGAAAGGGAAGAAAGAGAGATGTGGAATATACTGGGAAAGCATCCTGAGGCTTTGGTGAAGGGAGACTTCCTCTAATTCAGGAGTGGGCAACTGGAGGACATCCAAAAGGCGCTGGACTGCAACGTCCGTCATGCCTTACCATTCGCTATGCTGGCTAGGGCTAATGGGATATCTGGAGTTCCACGAGTTGCCAATCCTTGCTCTAACCAATGTCTCATGGGCCATAGCTAGACCTAAGGTTTATCCCTGGATGGTCCAGGGGTCAAACCTGTTCATCTAGGTGACACACAGGGGATCCAGTGCTCAGGCAGGGGCGAACCCTGGATGATCCCAGGATAAACGTTAGGTCTAGCTGTGGCCATGGTTTCCCAGATCAAACGATTGGACAGGGAGTACCTTTGGGCCTCACTTGTCCCTTAAGGGTTACTGGCTGGAAGGCAGGTGATACTGCCATGGTCTTGAAGGCACACCATTTCAGGGCTGTGAAGAAGGAAATACAGGTTAATGTTTTAATGTAAGTTAATAATGGTGTGACCCTCACCCCAATCAATCCATCAAATGTAGCTCAGCTCTTCATTTCTGGGTATGGAGGTGAACATATATTCCAAGAAAACACTTTAAGGGCTCATCTACACCAAGCAGGATATTCCATTATGAAAGTGATATGAAAGCGGCATACAAAAGGCAGGAGCCACACTACTGCTTTATAGCAGTATTGAAGTGCACTGCAGGATCTACACTATTGCCTTATAGTGGTATTGAAGTGCACTGGCAACTGTTGGGGCTCATAACACATCTACAACAAGCAGGATACAGCACTATGAAAGCAGTATGTTAATGGGCCCCAAGAGTTGTCAGTGCACTTCAATACCGCTATAAAGCAGTAGTGTGGCTCCTGCCTTTTATATACCGCTTTCATAGCGCAATATCCTGCTTGGTGTAGATGAGTCCTAAGTCTCCAGTACCCTGTCCTTAAAAGCAGTACTGGAATTTTCTGCCTTCACAGAAGTGGGGAGTATAAAATAATATGGAGCCACATACAAACTTAAACAGGAGAGGTTCTTTCAATTGCAGAAGCAGCTGGCCTGTTTTTGCAATTGTTTTCATTTCTTCC